>NC_056732.1:1477506069-1477588569 GCF_019279795.1 Protopterus annectens
GTCATTATGGGTACATGCATTTTGTTTCATTGCTTACTGGAAAATTGTTCAAAACAAATTTAAAACACCCTCTAACAACTGTACTGTATTGTACAAGGAATATAATTTAGTACAATCAGGAAGGTGTATCAAAGAGCACATGTATGTTTCATATGCAAGGGGCCTATGATTTGAAAATAGTCCAAAATTAATCTTTATCTGCCACTGGCAAAAGGTATTTTCTTTGAATGTGGGCTTCAATGCTGTTTCAATGAATGTGAGTTTCAAGGGCAGAGAAGTTTTAATGCTAAGTCTGTTTTCATTGTGAGACTGCATTGTTTTGTTTAGCAGATGTCTTAGTGTTTGTGCTGTAAAATGCAAAATAAAACTTTCAAATGAAGTCCAAATCATCACAGAAGTAAAGCAGTATGCACATTCGTGTTTATGGTAAATGGAGTGAAATAGCCAAGTAATGGATCATTGGAATGGCTGCAGAGGCACCATTCGATGATGATTTTTGAGGGGGAAGGGTGGCAAACTCTGAGGCTCAGCTGAACTATACCTCCCAACTGTCCAGATTTTCAAAGAATTAATAGATTTTTGCTTCTTATTTTTGGTTTGTTCCTCATACAATTTGTAGTTTTCTGGCAAATCATTTAGGAATTAAGTCACTAAATAATGATACACTGAGTTTCAGACTTCATAACCTTCAGAAAAATGCATGCTAAAGTAAGACCTGTTATTCTATCAACTGTCTCAGTTTATACAAGAGCAATTTTTAGTACTGTTTATATGTTCCCCCAATATATTTGGCCTTGTCCAGATTTATTGCATTAACAGTTTGAGAGGTACATGCAAATAAATTGCTTTATAGAATTAGGCATAGCCAGCCTCTCAACTGTCCCTGATTTTGGCTCAAAATGTTACTCTTCCCCCTAATAATCCCTCCGCAAAATAGCAAAGTTGGAAGAAAACATGGAGGGTTTACAATTAAGAAATAACTGTAATAAAATGTATAGATTACTTGAAATGCATGTAGAGTCTTTTATTTTGTCAGCTGCTCAAGTTAGCAGTACTAATATTAAAGTGTCCCTTCTTTGACAGGTTCCCAGCTGTATTGTGTGGCTATTTTATATTTTTGCATCACATTTTTGGTCTATTTTTCATAAAATTGTGTTTTTTTTGGCAAATTAGTGACAAATCATTAAAGACTGAAGTTAGAAAATAATGACAGACATCTGAGTTTCAGATTTCATACCCTTCAGAAAATTCATACTAATGCAAGGCCTATTCTATTATCTTTCTAAGTTTATAAGAGCAATATTTAAAAATTGTCCTTATTTTTGGGCCTTTGTCCCACTTCTATGTATGGCTTTGTCCAGATTTATTGCTCTGAGGTTGAGAGGTAGGACAAATGTGTCAGGGCCATCACAGTCAGCCAGAGACATTTCAAATTGTGACATACGTGTTGCATCCCACTCCCCCATGTAGTGACTCTGGATGTGTCCAAGCAAGGCAAGGAGTAGTTATGCAGTGTAACATGTGCAGAGTGTCCCCCCATCCAGGGTAGACACAAGTACTACAGTGGCTTTTCATCTGTCCTTGATTTTGCAGAATGGTCTGGTTTCTGTCATATTTTTCTACTGCTGATTTATGCTTATTACTCAGAAAGTGCCTGTTGCTCTGTGTTTAAGTAGCAATGCTTTAATGACCATAAGATAAGCTTGTCTGAGATCGTAAGATGCAAGTAAGCTTTAATAAGCATACTGTTAAAGAATTGCCAACACTGAAAGCCTTTCTGTTGTTGCCATGCAGAGAATACTTAACTAGATAATGCATAAGCCTTGGGTATTGAAGGACAGGATTACATTATTTTAAAAAGCTCATTACACTTGTTGGAGACTTCTAGTCATCTCTACAGGCTTTACTCGTAAACTAAACAGAATGCCAATCATGTGTGGTCCATAACCTGTACAGTAATCCTTTAAGCAATGTATCTTGAGCTTGTTTCTTGTTTGCTTTTCATTTTTTACTTTGATCATGTTTTCCCCATGAAACAAGTAGATAGTTGTCAGGTAGCAGGTCTTTTTGGATAAGAAACATTTTTACAAGTGGGGGCATCACAGAGAGTTCTACTTTCAGCATGTTACTTGGTACTTTAATAAGGCTGAATATAATTTATAATTAAAACTGCAGTGCAAGGAGAAGTGGTTTGAGTTGAATGCTGCTTGTTTTTCTTATACTTGATTTTGACAGGCATTCCAGTAATGTATTTAAAAAGTAATTTATTTTTTCATGCCTCACAACCTTTTGTTTCCATCTAGATATTAAGTAAGCTGACATGCAGCCAATGCATTCAAATATTTGTATTCTTCTACACTTATTTTTGTCTTGATTGGACTCTCATAATGACGGTTTGGCACCCAGGGCAGCGTATTTAATTAAAGTTAGTTTTTGTGGTTTTGAGCATAGCTCCTCCCCTTTCTAGTTGGTTGCACCCCTTCCCATTGACCCCACCCATTCAGCTGTCTCCTGCAGCCCTCCTTTGATTTGAAGTCACCAGCCGCCACTGAACCTACAGCAACACTGAAGGCGATGCAGGAATTTCTGGCAAGTACTGATTGCGCACTACATGTGACAACAATCTTCTGTATTCTCCATATGCCTGGGCTATGGTGTAGGGTTGCAAGATGGAAGCCTTTTCTTATACAGAAAAACATCCAGGCCTGGCTAAAATTTGAAAAACAATGCATCAAGTCTCTCAAAAGCATGTGGGAAAATGTGTTATGGTCTAATGAGGTCAATGCATGCTCTTCCAAACTATGAAGGAGTATCCTTCCATGAGGCTTGTTCAGCAGTATGGTAGCCTTCTACAGGGCATGTGCAGGAGCATAGTAGCCTTCTACAGGGCATGTGCAGGAGCTTGCACAAAGCCATGATCGGGAAGGAATAACAGGCCTTTCTACAAATGCATGTCACCCGCTTGGCCAGTATTAACAAAAAACACTGATGGCTGCCTACATAACAGCATTGTGCAACTGGCTCTAATTCTAAAAGGGCTGCTTCATTAGAGGTGGAGAAAGAAAGGGATAGTTGATCATGTTCGTGTTGAGTTTTGTCAGACAAAGGGGTATAAATTTACAGAAAAAAAAGGAATGTCTGACATTTTAATTGAGAGCTAATTTGACCTTTGGCTGGGACAAGGGACTTTAGTTAGATTCAAAGTGAGACTAATAGCCGATCTGGGGTAATACGTTATATGTGAATAACTGGATAATTGAATAGGGCTTTTAAGTAACCAGTTAGATATTTGACTAGCGTACACAACATAATTTGTATGATGGTTTCAAAGTGATTACTTGAGAGCTACATAATAAGGAACTTAAGAACAGGTCATTACTCAGTGATAATCCATTAAACACAGGGCAACTATCTGCAGTCATGCTGCATAAACTAGCCCCCAAATTGTTAAACCATTCCTAAGGATAGTAAATAGCTCTTAGATGTGTTAGAATCCTGAAGTTGTTGTATGTAACCATCACTGCAGAGGTTTTTAAACATGGTTCAATGTTTTCCAGTGCTAGAGGTCTGTGTTTCTAACAGGATAACTTTGTTTTTCCTAAATTATTACAGCAGCTTTCCTGTGTTGTACTGCTTCTAATTTTGTGTGAAAATATTTGTAAAGCCAAAATAAAGTATTAATTTATACAAACCACAGTCAGTTAAAACACTTGCTATCCTGAGGGTATGCAAAATGATATTTTGGATTTGAACATCTTAATTTTTATCAGTATTTTTCAGTACAGTTTAAACTCATACTGCCAGCATTCATAAGCACATAAAGAAGATGCATTTATTAAGAATGTGCTTTATCGTTTTTACTCTGTTTCATCATAGTAAATAAGATTTCTTTGCATGCATTTCAAGACTAGATGTATAATCATTCAAATGTAGTTAGTACTGTTGGATGAAGTATTGTCATAAATAAGTATTAATGTTACTCCATTTTCACTTGTGCACAACTTGTTAATACCTGTGGTAACATAATAAAAATCCAGGCTGTTGTATGACACAGCAATAACCCAGAATTAGCCACACAAATTTATATGAATACCTCCTTGTTTTTCTGAATATTTAACAGCTAAAAGTAATTTTACATGAATACAAATGGACTATATTATATCACAGTTGTAACACTATTTAGCAAAATATCAAATATTCCACATAATTGCCATATATTACTAGAAATGTACATATAAAAACACTGAAGGTTCTTGAGGAATCATCCATTCATTCATTTAATCTTTGATTACCTACTTTATCTAGTTCAAGTTTGCTAAGCAGCTGAAGCCTACACAGATTCAGATTCAATAGCAGAAAGGCAAGAAAACAGGTCCTAAATAGCATTCCAGCTAGTTGCAGGACACAAACACACATGTGTGCGTGCACGTGCACGCACACACACACACATACACACACATACAACACACACAGACAACATAATTAGATATCATGCTTGTCCATTGTAGGTTACACAAACATGCACGCATAGCTTGCATACATAGGGACAATTTGGCAAAGTACCAGGTCACCCACAGTATGATTTTGGTATGGGATGACAACTGGAATGCCTAGCAAATACCAGCATAGACATAAAAAAGACACAAATACTTTGTACACAAGGCACCACACTAAGAACTGAACTAAAGAACCTAATGCCATCAGGTAGCAATGTTGCCATAGAGCTGGTGCATGCTCTCTTGCTTCAAATCCTTTAAAAGTTTATGATAGAGTAACTTACAATAAGTACATAGATGTTATGGCTTCTTTATGTCTTGTGTTGAAACAATAGGGATGTGATGCATTAAAACCTATAGTTAACTATAACTGGTTACGTAGGGTAATTGGAAATATTGCTTTTCTGTCTCCACAGGCACTTCATCTACAACAACAGATTCAACCGAGAGTTCGTCAAGTACACATGCATCATTCACAGATACAGGCACTTCATCTACAACAACAGATTCAACCGAGAGTTCGTCAAGTACACATGAATCATTCACAGATACAGGCACTTCATCTACAACAACAGATTCAACCGAGTTCGTCAAGTACACATGCATCATTCACAGATACAGGCACTTCATCTACAACAACAGATTCAACCGAGAGTTCGTCAAGTACACATGCATCATTCACAGATACAGGCACTTCATCTACAACAACAGATTCAATCGAGAGTTCGTCAAGTACACATGCATCATTCACAGATTCTCTGTTACCCTCTTCTACAACTGTATCAGTTTCTACAAGCTCATCCTTCTCAGAAAATAACACAACAGCTACTACAGCTTCACAGCATGTCACTTCTACAATTACAGTAGCAACTACTTCTGTGCACAAACCATCAATACCCTCTGTAAGAACATCAATTACTTCATCCAGTGCATCATTTACAAATTCTCTGTCAGCCTCTTCTACAACTATAGAAGTTCCTACAAGCTCACCCTTCTCAGAAAACAGCACAACTACTACATCTTCACAGCATGACACTTCTACAGCTACAGCAGCAACTACTTCTGTGGACAAACCATCACAATCCTCTGTAAGAACATCAATTGCTTCATCCAGTCCATCATTCACAAACTCTCTGTCACACTCTTCTGCAACTATATCATTTCCTACAAGCTCACCCTTCTCAGAAAACAACACACCAGCTTCTACATCTTTACAACATATCACATCTTCAGTTACACGGGCAATTACTTCTGTGGAGAAATCATCCCAATCCTCTTTAAGAACATCAATTACTTCAGCCACTGCATCATTCACAAATTCTCTGTCAGCCTCATCTACAAATATAGTACTTTCTACAAGCTCACATGTCTCAGAAAATAACACAACAGCTACTACATCTTCACAGCATGTCACTTCTACAATTTCAGTGGCAACTACTTCTGTGGACAAATCATCACAATCCTCTGTAACAACATCAACTGCTTCATCCAGTGCATCATTCACAAATTCCTTGTCAGCCTCTTCTACAACTAAAGCAGTTCCTACAAGCTCAACCTTCTCAGAAAACAACACACCAGCTTCTGCATCCTCACAGCATGTCACTTCTTCACTTACACTGACAATTACTTCTATGGAGAAATCATCCCAATCCTCTGTAAGAACATCAATTATTTCATCCAGTGCATCATTCACAAACTCTCTGCCACCTTCTTCTTCAACTATATCAGTTCCTACAAGCTCACCCTTCTCAGAAAACAACACACCAGCTACTACATCTTCAGAGCATGTCACTTCTACAATTACAGTGGCACCTACTTCCGTGGACAAACCATCACAATCCTCTGTAAGAACATCAATTGCTTCATCCAGTGATTCAGTCACAAATTCTCTGTCACCCTCTTCTACAACTATATCAGTTACTACAAGCTCACCCTTCTCAGAAAACAACACACCAGCTACTACATCTTCAGAGCATGTCACTTCTACAGTTGCAGTGACAACTACTTCTGTGGACAAACCATCACAATCCTCTGTAACAACATCAATTGCTTCATCCAGTGCATCATTGACAAACTCTCTGTCACCTTCTTCTATTACCATATCAGTTCCTACAAGCTCACATTTCTCAGAAAACAACACACCAGCTTTTACATCTTCACAGCATGTCACTTCTTCACTTACACTGGCAATTACTGCTATGGAGAAATCATCCCAATCCTCTGTAAGAACATCAATTGCTTCATCCAGTGCATCATTCACAAATTCTCTGTCACCCTCTTCTACAACTATATCAGTTACTACAAGCTCACCTTTCTCAGAGAACAACACACCAGCTACTACATCTTCAGAGCATGTCACTTCTACAGTTGCAGTGACAACTACTTCTGTGGACAAACCATCACAATCCTCTGTAAGAACATCAATTACTTCATCCAGTGCATCATTCACAAATTCTCTGTCACCCTCTTCTATAACCATATCAGTTCCTACAAGCTCACACTTCTCAGAAAACAACACACCAGCTTCTACATCCTCACAGCATGTCACATCTTCACTGACACTGGCAATTACTTCTATGGAGAAATCATCCCAATCCTCTGTAAGAACATCAATTACTTCATCCAGTGCATCATTCACAAACTCTCTGTCACCTTCTTCTACAACTGTTTCAGTTTCTACAAGCTCACTCTTCTCAGCAAACAACACAACAGCTACCACATCTTCACAGCATGTCATTTCTACAATTACAGTGGCAACTACTTCTGTGGACAAACCATCACAATCCTCTGTAAGAACATCAATTGCTTCATCCAGTGCATCATTCACAAATTCTCTGTCACCCTCTTCTACAACTATATCAGTTACTACAAGCTCGCCCTTCTCAGAAAACAACACACCAGCTACTACATCTTCACAGCATGTCACTTCTACAGTTACAGTGGCAGCTACTTCTGTAGACAAACCATCACAATCCTCTGTAACAACATCAATTGCGTCATCCAGTGCATCATTGACAAATTCTCTGTCATGCTTTTCTACAACTATATCAATTCCTACAAGCTCACACATCTCAGAAAACAACACACCAGCTTCTACATCTTCACAGCATTTCACTTCTTCATTTACACTGGCAATTACTTCTATGGAGAAATCATCCCAGTCCTCTGTAAGAACATCAATTACTTCATCCATTGCATCATTCACAAACTCTCTGTCACCCTCTTCTACAACTGTTTCAGTTCCTACAAGTTCACCCTTCTCAGCAAATAACACAACAGCTACAGCATCTTCACAGCATGTCACTTCTACAATTACAGTAGCAACTACTTCTGTGGAAAAACCATCACAATCCTCTGTAAGAACATCAATTACATCATCCAGTGATTCAGTCACAAATTCTCTATCAGCCTCTTCTACAACTCTAGCAGTTCCTACAAGCTCACCCTTCTCAGAAAAAAACACAACAGCTACTACATCTTCACACCATGTCACTTCTACAGTTATACTGGCAACTACTTCTGTGGACAAACCATCACAATCCTCTGTAAAAACATCAATTGCTTCATCCAGTGCATCATTCACAAATTCTCTGTTAGCCTTTTCTACAACTCCAGCAGTTCCTACAAGCTCACCTTTCTCAGAAAACAACACAACAGCTTCTATATCTTCACAGCATGCCACTTCTACAATTACAGTGGCAACTACTTCTGTGGACAAACCATCAGAATCCTCTGTAACAACATCAATTGTTTCATCCAGTGCATCGTTCACAAATTATTTGTCACCCTTGTCTACAACTATATCAGTTACTACAAGCTCGCCCTTCTCAGAAAACAACACACCAGCTACTACATCTTCACAGCATGTCACTTCTACAGTTACAGTGGCAACTACTTCTGTGGACAAACCATCACAATCCTCTGTAACAACATCAATTGCTTCATCCAGTGCATCATTGACAAATTCTCTGTCACCTTCTTCTACAACTATATCAGTTCCTACAAGCTCACACATCTCAGAAAACAACACACCAGCTTCTACATCTTCACAGCATTTCACTTCTTCACTTACACTGGCAATTACTTCTATGGAGAAATCATCCCAGTCCTCTGTAAGAACATCAATTACTTCATCCATTGCATCATTCACAAACTCTCTGTCACCCTCTTCTACAACTGTTTCAGTTCCTACAAGCTCAACCTTCTCAGCAAACAAAACAACAGCTACAGCATCTTCACAGCATGTCACTTCTACAATTACAGTAGCAACTACTTCTGTGGACAAACCATCACAATCCTCTGTAAGAACATCAATTACATCATCCAGTGATTCAGTCACAAATTCTCTATCAGCCTCTTCTACAACTCTAGCAGTTCCTACAAGCTCACCCTTCTCAGAGAACAACACAACAGCTACTACATCTTCACACCCTGTCACTTCTACAGTTATACTGGCAACTACTTCTGTGGACAAACCATCACAATCCTTTGTAAAAACATCAATTGCTTCATCCAGTGCATCATTCACAAATTCTCTGTTAGCCTCTTCTACAACTCCAGCAGTTCCTACAAGCTCACCTTTCTCAGAAAACAACACAACAGCTACTATATCTTCACAGCAATCCACTTCTACAATTACAGTGACAACTACTTCTGTGGACAAACCATCAGAATCCTCTGTAACAACATCAATTGTTTCATCCAGTGCATCGTTCACAAATTATTTGTCACCCTCATCTACAGCTATATTAGTTCCTACAAGCTCAGCCTTCTCAGAAAACAACACACCAGCTTCTACATCTTCACAGGATGCCACTTCTACAATTACAGTGGCAACTACTTCTGTGGTCAAACCATCACAATCCTCTGTAAGAACATCAATTGCTTCATCCAGTGCATCATTCACAAATTCTCTGTCACCCTCTTCTACAACTATATCAGTTACTACAAGCTCACCCTTCTCAGAAAACAACATACCAGCTACTACATCTTTACAGCATGTCACTTCTACAGTTACAGTGGCAACTACTTCTGTGGACAAACCATCACAATCCTCTATAACAACATCAATTGCTTCATCCAGTGCATCATTGCCAAATTCTCTGTCACCCTCTTCTACAACTATATCAGTTCCTACAAGCTCACCCTTCTCAGCAAACAACACAACAGCTACAGCATCTTCACAGCATGTCGCTTCTACAATTACATTAGCAAATACTTCTGCGGACAAACCATCACAATCCTCTGTAAGAACATCAATTACATCATCCAGTGATTCAGTCACAAATTCTTTATCAGCCTCTTCTACAACTCTAGCAGTTCCTACAAGCTCACCCTTCTCAGAAAACAACACAACAGCTACTACATCTTCACACCCTGTCACTTCTACAGTTATACTGGCAACTACTTCTGTGGACAAACCATCACAATCCTCTGTAAAAACATCAATTGCTTCATCCAGTGCATCATTCACAAATTCTCTGTTAGCCTCTTCTACAACTCCAGCAGTTCCTACAAGCTCACCTTTTTCAGAAAACAACACAACAGCTACTATATCTTCACAGCATGCCACTTCTACAATTACAGTGACAACTACTTCTGTGGACAAACCATCACAATCCGCTATAACAATATCAATTGCTTCATCCAGTGCATCATTGACAAATTCTCTGTCACCCTCTTCTACAACTATATCAGTTCCTACAAGCTCACACTCAGAAAACAACACACCAGCTTTTACATCTTCACAGTATGTCACTTCTTCACTTACACTGGCAATTACTTCTATGGAGAAATCATCCCAATCCTCTGTAAGAACATCAATTACTTCATCCAGTACATCATTCACAAACTCTCTGTCACCCTCCTCTACAACTGTATCAGTTCCTGCAAGCTCACCCTTCTCAGCAAACAACACAACAGCTACTACATTTTCACAGCATGTCACTTCTACAATTACAGTGGCACCTACTTCTGTGGACAAACCATCACAATCCTCTGTAGGAACATCAATTGCTTCATCCAGTGCATCATTCACAAATTCTCTGTCACCCTCTTCTACAACTATATCAGTTACTACAAGCTCACCCTTCTCAGAAAACAACTCACCAGCTGCTACATCTTCACAGCATGTCACTTCTACAATTACAGTGGCAACTACTTCTGTGGACAAACCATCACAATCCTCTGTAAGAACATCAATTACTTCATCCAGTGCATTATTCACAAATTCTCTGTCAGCCTCTTCTACAACTATAGCAGTTCCTACAAGTTCATCCTTCTCAGAAAACAACACAGCAGCTAATACATCTTCACAACAACTCACTTCTACAGTTACAGTGGCAGCAACGGCTGTGGACAAACCATCACAATCCTCTGTGAGAACTTCAGTTGCTTCATCCACTGCATCATTCACAAATTCTCTGACACCTTCTTCTACAACTATATCAGTTCCTA
This sequence comes from Protopterus annectens, assembly GCF_019279795.1. NCBI lineage: Eukaryota > Metazoa > Chordata > Ceratodontiformes > Protopteridae > Protopterus > Protopterus annectens. Next base: position 1,477,517,022 of record NC_056732.1, read on the forward strand.
CAAGCTCACCCTTCTCAGCAAACAACACAACAGCTACTACATTTTCACAGCATGTCACTTCTACAATTACAGTGGCAACTACTTCTGTGGACAAACCATCACAATCCTCTGTAAGAACATCAATTACTTCATCCAATGCATCATTGACAAATTCTCTGTCAGCCTCTTCTACAACTATAACAGTTCCTACAAGCTCTCCCTTCTCAGAAAACAACTCAACATCTACTACATCTTCACAGCATGTCACTTCTACAATTACAGTGGCAACTACTTCTGTGAACAAACCATCACAACCCTCTGTAAGAACATCAATTGCTTCATCCAGTGCATCATTCACAAATTCTCTTTCAGCCTCTTCTACAACTGTATCAGTTCCTACAAGCTCACCCTTCTCAGCAAACAACACAACAGCTACTACATCTTCACAGCATATCACATCTACAATTACAGTGGCAGCTAATTCTGTGGATAAACCATCACAATCCTCTGTAAGAACACCAATTACTTCATCCAGTGCATCATTCACAAATTCTCGGTCAGCCTCTTCTACAACTATAACAGTTCCTACAAGCTCTCCCTTCTCAGAAAACAACTCAACATCTACTACATCTTCACAGCATGTCACTTCTACAATTACAGTGGCAACTACTTCTGTGAACAAACCATCACAACCCTCTGTAAGAACATCAATTGCTTCATCCAGTGCATCATTCACAAATTCTCTTTCAGCCTCTTCTACAACTGTATCAGTTCCTACAAGCTCACCCTTCTCAGCAAACAACACAACAGCTACTACATCTTCACAGCATATCACATCTACAATTACAGTGGCAGCTAATTCTGTGGATAAACCATCACAATCCTCTGTAAGAACACCAATTACTTCATCCAGTGCATCATTCACAAATTCTCTGTCAGCCTCTTCTACAACTATAGCAGTTACTACAAGCTCACCCTTCTCAAACAACAACACAACAGCTACTACATCTTTACAGCATGTCACTTCTACAATTACAGTGGCAACTACTTCTGTAGACAAACCATCACAATCCTCTGTAAAAACATCAATTACTTCATACAGTGCATCATTCACAAACTCGCTGTCAGCCTCTTCTACAACTGTATCACTTCCTACAAGCTCACCCTTCTCAGCAAACAGCACAACAGCTACTACATCTTCACAGCGTGTCACTTCTGCAGTTACACTGCCAATTACTTCTGTGAATAAACCATCACAATCCTCTATAAGAACCTCAATTACTCCACATACCAATTCATCTTCAGCAATTGTGACTTCATATTTTTCATCATCTTTAGTGCCTTCCGTTACCTCAAACTCTTCTACTTCCAATACAGCATCCACAAAATTTGTAACAGAAACTAAATCTTCTTTAAGTACCATAGCTACAGGAGCAACAACAAAAGCCACATCTTTAACTTCAGCTGTAAGTTTGCCAACCAGAAATGCAACTGTGTCCATTCTGTCTTCCGGATCAATGTCAGCTACACCTCTCAGAGAAACAAGTAAGGGAACATCTATTTTGCCAGCATCTTGGCCTTCTTCAACAACATCAAAACTAAATTCAACAACTTCATTTGCAACAGGTATGCATCATCTGGGTGTTTTATCTATACTGTTGTAACATGCCTTTAAACTAACAAAAACTAATTGTGTTGTAAATCTCACTAAAGAATAGTATATAATCTGACTAGCAAATCTAATATATCATTTTTGTGTATACTGTATGTTCTTGTCTATTCATTCAATTTTAGTTAAGCAGTTATCAAATCAAGTGCTGTCTTAAGATATCATAACTCTAAGGAAATGGAGAAGAATATCATTAAAAAATCTAGGCTGAATTTCATTGATGTTTTTTAAGTATTTTTGTTGGTTTATGCACACGTTCACTTTATATTATTTCATTCCTAACAGGCTTTTCTGTTGTAGTGTGGTATGTGTTTCTATCTCCTGCATGTGTGCAAGTATTGCATTAGAACTATTTACTCATTTATTTATTTATTTATTTATTCATATATGTGACATTTGTTAACCGGGTTGGTCCAACTGAGCCAGAGGCCCATTTTCAGTGGAGACCCGAGGAGAAAAGCTCCAGTGTAAATACAAACTGTAATTAACATACATTTTAAGATTTGATACAAGTAACAATGCTCTAACAATTGAGTTTAACAATTCAATAAAGAAAATGAAAAAAAAGAAAGAACAACTGATGGGACATATAGCCTACAAAAGTAGTTATGGAGTCAGAGAGAATCTGGTACAAGGTAGATGTAAAGAAATGCTGAAATAAAAGAGAATAAGTATATGCAAATATTATTACAAGCATAGTAACACTATTCCATATGACAGAGTACTTAAATGCAGTTGTTCTTACAAGCAAATTATTATTAATATATACAATATAAATGGATTACAGCTGCCAAAGACAATTAGGTATTGAAGTAGACGGTAAGACTTCCAAATGCTGGAAATAGAGTCAGAAGAGTAAAAGCTAAATAGAGACTGAAAGTTGTGTATAAAATTTAAAGGGGGAGAGATTAAGTAGGGTAACTATATTATATAGTTTACAGTTTCCTTTGTGGGTGGACAGGATAAATTCTCAACATTATGGCAAATGTTAGGCAGTATGCCAAAAATGACAGTGTTGGAATCAATGTGGTTTGGGCCAAGGGTCAACATTCAATATGCATGGCCAGTTTATAGAAATGCAGGAGAAACAATCAGCTCCTGAATTAAAGAGAACTGCACAATATGGCTGCAAAAATTATATATTATTGTGCACCAAGCAAGCATTAAATCAGCTAAACAATATAAATAATAATACTAACAATCCAGAGAGACAGTAATACTGTCTGTGCTATACCCAGTAAATGAGTGTCGGTAACTCCAAGACCTACTACTAGCAGTGTATTCCAGGGTTCAGTCCTTGGGACACTCATCTTTGGCAATTACTTCTTGGAGGTCAAAGCAGATGTAAGGGTTTATGGCTGACCACATTTGCACATGACTGTAAACTTGGTGTCATCAAAACCTCCCCAAAGAACATCATAATACTCCAAGACGGTCTTTCTCAAACCAATGGCTGTTGTTAAAGCCATGGCCTAAAATTAAATGCAAAGAAAGGTATAATCATATCCTTTGGCAAATACGACTTCCTTTGTAACTATCACATTGACAGCACACCACTGAGAGTTAATTCCATAATCAGGGATCTGGGAACCTACGTGGACTATTAACTGTCCTTTGATCACCATGTATCCATTATTGTAAGGAAGTCCTCTTTCACTGCACAGTTTATAGCTAAAAGTATAATGTCCAGGTCTAAGGATGTAATTAACAATCTCGACAATTGGATGGGAAATAGGAAATTCCCCTATAATCATTCCATTGTACTTGACTCTCAGTATGGTTATCATTGAATATAATACCGCTTTTGATATGTACCTGACCAAATACTTGTCATAACTGTAATAATCACAAAGCTTTCTCACCAAAAAAAAAAAAAAAAATCAAAGGTCTAAATGATAAAAAAACATACAGCTCAGCTAAATGCCTTATCCCTCTTCTCAGTATCATACAGTCTGCTAACAGGCAATCTTTGCCTCACCTATAGAGCCTCATTAGACCTTGTCCTGTCTTTATTTATTTTTATTTGTTTTCCAGGGTAGAGCACTGATCTCCAATGATGTTTTCCAAACTCAGCCCGGGAGCAGTCTGGTTAAGCAACTTGCTCACAGTCATACACTTAGGCAATGGAGGCCAAGGGAATCAAACCTTGTACCAGTGGACTCCAGCTCATTAAAAGCTCCTTAATCCTGTAAGCCAACTGCCAGACACAATGGATCTGTCAGGGGTCCATGTCATTTCACTGAAAGTTCATTTCACTGAAACTCAAATGGTCGGGCCCATTTGATTAAAATTCGTTTCTTAGAAAATTCACTTGACTGAAAACTCATTTGATAGAAAACTAACTTTGCAACAAACATACCAAAAAAATGTTTTTGCATGGAAGGGGGCTAGCACCTTGCATCACCCCATCTCCCATTACTCAATGGCTGCACAACTTTGGAGAAAAATAAACACCACACACATTGAATCAGCGCTGGACCAAAAACACAATCATCTAAAAATCTTGGAGTACAACATGATGCTGACCGTGGTTGTTCTTCTTTCGGCTTTTCCCAGTTAGGGGTCACCGCAGCAGAACTCCGGTCTGCTAATGATTGGCAGTAGATTTTTACAGTGCAGAGGTGCCAGCTCGATGCCCAACCTTCAACGAAGTCATGCCCTCAACCACAGGGAGGACATGCAGACTCCACACAGAAGGTGCTCCAGCCGAGAATCGAATGGGAGAACCTCTTGGTGTGAGGTGACAATGCTACCGCTGCACCACCAATACTGACTGTGGTAGTCCGCACATACTCTGCCAGACTTACTTCCCTAATAACTCCTATGATAAGAAATTACATCATCAGATACTTTCTACAGACCTCTACAGTCTTCTATCAAATGATCATTTGAGTTTCAGTGAAATGAACTTTCAATGAAATGACATGGATCCACTGTCAAACCCACTGCACATTCTTAAGTACAGTGTCAGAGTAAACACCCACTCAAGGAATCGCAATCTCTTTTGCAGTATAAATAGAACATGTTGGAAAGATAGAGGTGTATCACACAGAATGCTTCTTCTCTGGAACCATCTTCCACTTCAATTTAAGCAAAGTACTTATCTAACTCTATTCAAACTTATTTTGCACAAATGGATGGAAAACTGTAAATTTACCCCGGCTAAGAACCCAGGTCCTGTATGGAAAGAGACAACAGGTAAAAGTGCCGACATATCCTTGTTCTGCCCACCTCTTGGTTATTCATGTGTACAGTTCACTATAAGGACTAAAAACTACTATGTGAATGTAAAGATAGGCTTCTTAAGATGTTCACAGATCAGTAGCCTTGTAAGTATTTATGAGCCTATGGACTGTGGGCCAAGGCTGTCTACAAACACTGCATTACAATTCAGTTCTAGAGGTGTAACAGAAAAAAGCAGCTCACTGTGTTCCTATAGAAACATAGCTGGTACTCCTGGAGCCACATCTCCAAACCACACACACCCATAAAATTAGATCTGTGATTAGTTTTTTTTGGTAGGCACCTGCTTGCACCTCAAGGTTTAAATGCCTGGACCAGCGTGACGTTTTTCCCATAAATTGTTAGACCTGTGTCTTACATATGTTTTGCCCTTTTGTGTCTAACTGTATTTCTTGTGCTTGTCTTTCAACTACATCTGAGCTAGCTGCCTAGATGGTTGTTGTATTAAGCTATATTTTATCAAAGGTACCCCAGCTTCAAGTGGCCCAAAATGATGCTATATGGCAGTAGTTATACAAACTTCTTGGCTTTTCCAGTGCTCTTCTGAGTTGGGATCCATAATGCTTTGTGGTCACTCCTTTTGCCAAAGATTACGAAGCAGTATATTATGTGGGAATGCTCAACTTTTCTGTTATGGGCTGCCTCAGCTAGAAGTCAAAAGTGCTAGTCATTTTCCTATTAATATTTAAAAGTGCTGTCTAAACCTGGGAGAGCTTTGACAGGAAGAAGCCTTCCTGCACTGCTTCTCACTCCTATCTGCCCGTTAGCACTGAGAAACATCACTTAAATGTAGAGGTGATGCTCTTTTACAATAGCAAGTTTTCATGTGCTATCCCTTGCAATACTTTATGATAAATAGCACTACAAAGGGCTATTTAATTTGGGTCTATGCCACTTAACAGAAGATATATTTGACAAATCTCTAAAGCCACAGTCTTAAAACATCTACCCCCGTTAAATACATGTTTTTAGGAAAAGACTGATCAAGCCAGTTGTATGACTATTAAAATGATGTGTTTATGACTCTGGATGTATAACTTCCCTTCTTCACATATTCCCTCAAACCATTAACTTAATAGCCACTTTGAAGCTGGCTCAATGCACTAAAGTTCTACCTCATACATATACAACCTTATTTTTATCCCCATTCTAACTTTCCCTTTCCCTAGGTTCTCTTCTCAGCTTATACATGTCTTACACCATATTTTGTAAGTATACCCCCCCCCCCCACATAGACTCCACTTCATCTAGCTTCAACTCAGATCTCTTTATGTTTCTCTGAATTCATAGTAAATACTACATGTTTCACAATGTGCTTATGCTGACTCACAGTGCAAACTTTATATTTTGAATTTTCCTAGGTTTATACTAGGTTAACCACCACTACGGCCCTTATAAGCAAGCCATGCAACCCAAATAAGAACCAAAAATTTGATTTATATAGGGAATGATTTACTGCCTGCCTCTGTCAATCAGAGATATAGGTACCAGACCAGGGGTGAATATTTGATTACCCATCCATTGATCCAAGTTGCAATTAAATAGGGATAGGGAGAAAGTCTGCTTTAAATGGATAGGAAGCCTGTACCAGTGAATGGGAATTCTGTGACAAACACATCTGTGTCTCCAACATGTCCTATTTATGTCACAAGCAAAATTTAGGTCTTTTAATCTAGTAGTTCTGATGCTGTTTGTTTTGTGGATGTGCAAAAGTTTCATAAAAACATTGTCTAGGCCTGCCTTGTATGTCAGGCAAACAGTACCTCTCAGAAGTCTGTATTATACCGAGTAAAAATATAGGGCTTTGAGGTGATCAGTGTAGGACATTGTGTTTATTCTCTGTATTCTTTTTGTAAAGAACCTTTGTGGACATTCAAGTTGCTGCATGTGTCTGGTCAGATACAATACCAAAGAGGGCATTAAACTATATCATGGGTTAAATGAGGGCTGAGTACAGTGGTATGATGACATATCTGGGCCTAGATGTTATGCCCTTGCTTATAAGTTGAGCAATAAAGAAGGACTTATATACTACCTTAGGCACATGTTGGTTAAAAGCTAAGTTAAAATTTACATGACTTCCCAGGTCTCTGACTAATGCATCAACCTTTAAGACTGTTTTATTGATGACGTAGTTACCCGGGGTGACCAAATTCCCAAAAGGTACTATAATGCATTTCTTGGTATCGAGTTTTAAGCCATGGCTATGGCACCAAGTGTTTGTCTCTGTTAGACCTTTCTGAAGGGTGTTCTTATCTTGGGGGGGGGTTCAATGACTTCTCCCGGTTTGCAGTTATCTGCAAACTTGGTTAGCCAGAGGTCTTTGGCATTGGCTTTGACATCCGAGAAGTAGATGTCAAAGTGAAATGGGCCTAGTACTGACCCCTGGGGAACTCCACTGGTGACTGGTCTCTTTGTTAAGGTGGCCTCACAGAGTCTAGCCTCCTGGGTCCTATCAGTTAGCCGGCTAGCTATCCAGTGTGTTATAAAGGGGGATATACCTAGTTACGTAAATTTGTTGACAATCCCTGAGTGGGGTACTGTATCAAATGCTTTAGGCAGGTCTAAATAGGCAGTATTCACAGTTTTCCCCTCATGCATTGCCTTAGTGACCTTTTCAAGCAAATCCACAAGATTCATTAAGTGTGACCTTTCTTTGACAAAGCCAAATTGAGATGGATCCAATGTCTGGATGTTCCCTATGTCCTTGCTGATAATTCCCATGACTTTGCAAATAAGACTAGTCAGACTAATGGGGTCTGTAGTTTCCAGGATTGGTTGAAGGTTCTCCCTTATGAAGGGAGATGACTGTTGCAGTCCTTCATTCACATAGCACAAAGCCTGTTTTAAGAGTGTAGTTAAATAATAACTCCAGGAGTCCTGCTAAGTCATATTTTAGACTATACAGAAGGCATCCTGGGATGTTATCAGGGCTCATTCAGGCCTTGTTCTTGGCTTTAGTGAGTGCAGCCAATACATGCTCCCTAGTTATAGTTGGAGGGTTATGTTGGATGGTATTTTTTGATGGTGGTAGTGGTGACAGGTAGGTAAAGTTGGAACTGAATTTGTCCATTAACAGGTTCAATATATTGCCATGCTCAGTGAATGTGTCACTATTAACCACCAGTTCAACACATGCTGTATGCTGCCCTTGATGTTTCTAACATAGCTGTAGAAGGCCTTATTGTTATCTTTTACCTGGGAGGCTATTATAACCTCAGCGCTGGCTTTGCTTGACCTAATTGGCCCTCTTAGTTGCCTATTTACTTTCATGAGACAGTTTTTATCTTTATGGGAATTACCCTTCCTGATGTTTGCCATAATTTTTTTTCCTTTTGTTGTATATCCTTTATAAGTTGGGATGCCGCCAGTGCAGTTTGTTTCTGGAACTAGTCCTGGGCTTACTTCTGGTATGTACAGCAGCCTGTATGCAGCCATTGACATGGTCGCACAGAATTTCTGAGACTAATTCTGCTTAGGCTGCTGTGTTCTTGGGGTTTGGAGGGGCATTGAAGTTTGACAAGCCATCACTTAATAAAAGATCATTTGTCTTGTAATAGCTCCTAACTGCTACTGGTTTTAATGAGGTTACAAAGTCGATTTTGATTTTGAAGAAAGAGTTTTATGGCTGGACCTTACTCGGGAGGACAAGACATGGTGGTGGTGCATGTTTCCCCATATTTGTGAGTGCAAGATAGAGTATGTTGGAGCCTCTACTGGGTGTATTCACTATTAGGTTAAGGGTGTTTGTATTTACGAAGTCCAAGAATTTCTGTGCCTGTTGATTTTAGGCCATGTAGGATTCCCAGTCTATAGAGGGGTAGTTAAAGTCTCCCATGAGTAGAGTGTTAAGTTGGATGGTAAGTAGGTTCAAAAATGCATTGTGACCTTCTTGGGATATGAAGGATGATCTATAGCTGCCTAGGATATGGTACATGATTTTGTCTATGGTGATCTACACATAGAGTAACTCCAGAAAGTCATTCTGTTTGACCACCTTATTGATATGCTTGTTAATGATGTACCTTCTACTCCTAGCCACCACACACTCTTCATGTGAGAGATGCAAATGTATTATAAACCTTGAATCCATGCTATCTCACACACTAGTTAGTACACATGGCAATGACCGAGTTGTCAGTATACACACCTCACCTCCTACTCCACCAAAACCCACATCACACGTACCTGCAGTTTAGCAATAAAAGGTACTTAAATTTGCCTGGACGGTACTGAATACAATTAAAACACTTCTGTAGTACAGTCTAGGACTCCACGCTTTGCTGAGCTCTAGGAAAGTGAGCAGGAGACAACAAGTAGTAAAGGAAGTTTCTCAAGAGCAATACTGGTTTGTTGGGTGTGCAGTCAGTATCATGGAACTGTGGAAAAAATGGACGGAAAGAGCACATACACAGCTTATATAACAGACAATAGCAATGAAAGAGGGGAGGGAGAGACTTTGGAAATCAGATTACCATAAGGGGTGGAGGCCAGAGACACAGCCTTATAAAACCACCACAGCAAAAGGATGGGAGGATTAGGACATTTTTTCAATGAATGCTGATGCTCTGGCCTACCCAGTATTCATCTTGATTAACCGATCTCTGTCAGAAAGTTACATTCCCACACTGTGGAAAGTATCACATATAATTCCCCTCCACAAAGGCGGACCCTCCACAGAACTAACCATTTACCGCCCCATAGCTATTCTCTCTCCACTCTCCAAAATACTAGAGAGATGCATACACTCTCAGGTCTCAGACTACCTCTTTACTAACAACCTCCTTTCCAGTACTCAGCATGGTTTCCGACCAAACCATAGCACCACCACTGCCTTACTCTCCTTTACTAACACTATCCTTCAGCATAAAAACAATGGCTATCTCTCCTCTGCTACTTTCCTAGACCTATCTAAAGCATTTGACATGGTCCCACACAAACAACTTATCTCTGTCCTCAATAACCTATCCTTCTCACAATCGGTCACCAACTGGTTTCAGAGTTACCTGTCTGACCGCCAACAATCCGTTGTATGGCAGAATGACATATCTCCCCAACTACCTGTCTCCATAGGGGTTCCCCAAGGATCCATCCTTGGACCCCTATTCTTCTCTCTTTACACCAATAATCTAGCCTCTGCCACCAAACATGGCACAATCATACAATACGCAGATGACTCGACCATCATCTGCTCAGCCCAGTCCCTACCAAAACTGCAAAAAGTCACACAGGAAGCCTTTTCCTCTGTTGAAACATGGTTATCCGATGCCTGATTAATACTCAACCCAAACAAAACTAAACTACTCATCTTCCAACCCACCAAACATACTCAAAACAACTCTCACTTTAACATCACAGCAAAAGACAACACCACTATATACCCAACTGAACACACCAAATTGCTAGGAGTGGAAATAGACAATAAACTAAAATTTGACATTCACATATCCAGGACTATAAAAAAGGTCCACAAAAAACTAGGAGCGTTATACAGAAATAAGCAATTTCTCACCAAAGCAGCAAAGATTTCAATAGCAAATTCCCACCTTATCTCCACCCTACTTTATGCCTCTCCAATATATACCAACCTAAGGCAATGTGATCTAAACAAGCTAGAGACCTGCTACAACAAAATCGCCAAATTCGCCACAGGGGCATCCTACCATAGTCACCACTGTCTCTCACTTGCTGAACTGGGCTGGCTTGAACTCCCTCACCTCCTTCAGTGGTATCAACTCTCACTCGCCCACAAACTAGTAAACCATCCACTAAATGCCCCATCCCTCCAGAATCTACTCCAACCCTATCACACCACCAGACCACTAAGATCCAGCAGCAAAAATCACTTGCAGATCACTAAAGCCAATAACTCTACTGGTGAAGTACTATTCTCTTGCGCCATAGCCAAATTATGGAACTCACTCCCACCCACAATTACCTCCATACCATCATACACCCACTTCAAAACTTTACTAAAAGCGCAACTAAAAACATGCTGGCTATGCCCTTGCAACTCCCACTCTAATATCATCCACCCCATCCAACCACTACCTTTCTTTCCACTCCACTAACTACCTTGATTATAGCAAGCTCAGATGCTCATAAGCCAGTACTTATTATACAGCAGGAACTTCTTCTTCTTGTAACATTTGTTAATGTCTGTTATACACTTCACAGATAAAGATTTCTAGTTGTCTACTGATGTACTATGTTCTTCATCTGTAAATATGTTGTAAGTAATTGCTATGTAAATTGTTAATCACTATGTAATCCAATGTAAATACTGTCTGTTTATTTTAACTGTGGAGCTTTTCTCCCCGGGCCTCCGCTGAAAATGGACCTATGTCCAGTCGGACACTCCCGGTCAACAAATTTAAATAAATAAATAAATAAATGAACAAGCAGGCTAGCTAGAGAGGAATCCGACCAAATAAAGGCAATATTGGAGTTCTTTCAGAAACTTAGCTTAATGCATTAAGCGGGGGATGGAGTAGACACAGAATGCAACTTTAAGCAGGTAAATGATAAGCAGAATATAAAAGCACTGATGCACAAACTGGAGCAGAGACAATTCTCTCATAATTGAACTTGTACTACAGTTTAAGGCACCCAACTATGCAGAAATTACCAGTAACACTGTTTATGAAAAAATGCAATAATAAATGAGCAAGGCTCAGATCTGGCAGTAGTACACAGTCCTGCCACGACTGTGAATTAAACTACAAGACCATGGCCCAGCTTGGTTTAAATTTTAGTTGTGGAAATAGAAGTGCAGAATAATGCAGAAACACACTCTTCCTACAACTGCTAATTAAAATGCAAGCCTAAGGTCCCAGGACAAACTCAAAATGTAAACAGATAAATTTTTTGGCTAAAACATGGAAACGGAACAGAAAAGTAGAAGGAAGTATCACTATACAGGTCACTATAAGTGCAAACTGAAATATTTAAGCGGAAATGAAATTGTTAAAATAATTTAATTATCTTTCATTTTTGAAGAAATGTTTGTTACTCACAATTCCACTCCTCTCCAAATGTTGTATAAAATGTACGTCTGATTACATCTTAACAAAGTCGAAATTTCTCAGGTATGAATGCATTCCTGAAAAAACAGGTGTAAACTCTTTAGCAATGAACCAGGTATCTTATAAATAATTGTAGGTATTTTTTGTTAAGAGCTGAAAAATTGTATTCATGTGCAACATTGTAAACTGTTTGCAGTAAAATGAACTATGTGACTTCTATGTAATTTTGTGCAGTGGGTACCTGGGTCATGGTTGAAAAGGGTCCAAGGGCCTGTCAACCTAACTGGTTAACAAATAAAAATAAAATAATAATAATGCAATTACTAAGGTGGGCTGGCACCCCCTTAGGTTCATAGGTTCATAGGTAGGTACTAGGCTATTGGCCCAAGGGCCTACATAAGCTTAGTCAACAAGGTTCCCTGGCTTACGTCACCCATGAAAGTTATTTTCCTGTGCCACTGTCGAGCAGCAACACAGAAGTGATCCCCGGGTGTATTTCCTATTTCCCATCCATTCATCAAGATTTTTCTTGAAGAGTGCTAATGAAGAACTTTGCTTGACATAGATGGGTAGCCTGTTCCAGAGTATGGGAAGTCTCTGGGACATGAATCTATCCCTCCAGCATGTCCTGTTTATTGTGGTGACAAGGTTTAGGTCCCTAGAGCGTGTAGCCCAGAGGGACTGGGATTTCTTTAGGTGTAGCATGTCCAACAGCTCTGGTTTTGACATAGCTTTATATGTTAGGCAGAGATCACCTTGGAGTAGGCGATATACTACGGAGTAAAGCTGGAGTTTTTTGAGGTGGTCAGTGTAGGACATTTGTTTGAGGCCAGTAATCCTCTTTGTGAGGTACTTCTGTGGCCTTTCCAGTTGCTGCAGATGTCTTGTGAGGTACATTCCAAAAGGGGCATTGTACTCTATAATGGGTCTAATGAGTGTCGAGTAGAAGGGAACAATGACCTCTTTTTTCCTGGATGAGAACCCTTTTATGATGAGGTGTGCCATGTAGAAGGACTTCCTGACTACTGTGGTGATGTGACTATCAAAGGAGAGACTACTGTCTACCTGGGTCCCAAGGTCTCTTATCACACATTCGATGTTAAGTAGATTGCTGCCTATGTAGTAGTTCATGGGTACAGAGTTTTTACCAAAGAGGATGACACTGCTCTTTTTGGCATTGAGCTTGAGGCCATGCCTCTGACACCAGGCATCTGTCTCAGCGAGACCCTTCTGTAGGATGTCCATCATCCAGTCATCTGTGAACTTCATTAGCCAGAGGCCTTTTGTGTTAGCCTGTACTTCAAAGAAGTAGATACCAAACAGGAGAGGTCCCAGGACGGAACCCTGTGGTACTCCACTTGTCACTGCTTTGAGGTCAGATTTGTAGTCTGCAACTTTTACAGTATGGGTTCTGTCAGTGAGCCAAGTGGCAACCCATCTTGTGATGTAGGGTTTTATACCTAGTTTAATGAGTTTAGCTATAATTCCAGAATGGGTAATGGTGTTGAAAGCCTTGGCGAGGTCAAGATAGGCTGTGTGAACCACCTTACCCTCATTTACGGCTTTGGTGACTGCCTCAAAGAAGTTGATCAGGTTCAGGAGGCATGATCTGCCTTTCACAAACCCGAACTGGGTGGGATCCAGAGTTTGGAGATTACCAATGTCTTTGTTTATGAATTCCATGATGATACGTTCCATGGCCTTGCAGACCAGGCTCATCAGGCTAATAGGTCAATAGTTCCCGGGATAAGTGGTGGCTCCCCCTTTGTGGAGTAGGATAACTGTTGCTGTGCGCCATTCAGTGGGCACAAAGCCTGATGCGAGCCGATTATTGAACATGGTGCTTAAGTGGGGAGCCAGTTCATTCTGAAGTTTGTGTAAAATGCAGCCTGGGATGTTGTCTGGTCCCATGGATGCTGTGATTTTGGCTTTAGAGAGTGCAGCTTTTACCTGCATAATTGTGATTACAGGGAATCTGCATTCTTCCTGTATAGATATGGGCCCTTTAGGAGGTGAGGGGGGTAAAGTTAGCACTGAACCTATCTGCGAGGATGTTGGCAATATCAGTTGGTTCTGTAATTTTCGTGCCATTGTGCTGTAACTCAGAGCATATCTGGGTGTTACCATTGAGATTCTTGACATAGCTATAGAATGCTTTGTGGTTGTCCTTAGAATTAGTGGTGATTTTGTTTTCGTAGCTAGCTTTGGAGGATCTTATAAGGGATCTCAGCTTCTTACTGAGGCTGACCAGGGAGCTCCTCCACTCATGGGATTTTACTCTCTTTTGCAACAGTTTCTTCCTTCTGTTGTACAGTTTGTTTATGGCAGAGGACCACCAGATTGGCTTCCTTTATTTTGGAGGATAGCGTCTTGGTTTTGTTTGGGATAGCACGAGCCATGCACTCGTGTAAGTGCTTATGAGTGAATTTGTGTAGGATTCAGCAGTTACAACTGTTTTTCTATCTGCATGGGTGTCATGAAGTTCACCACTTCTGTCTTAAAAAGCATGAAGTTGGCTTTGGAGAAAATTTTTACCATGGTTTCCTTAATGGGGGGTGGGATGTGGATATCAAGGGTGATTAGCTTATGGTCAGATCGGACCAATGAGAAGTTGACTTCAGGAGTGGAACTCTGGTCACTCATGTTGGTAATGACTAGGTCTCGGATATTGTTGCCCCTGGTGGGGGTGTGGATAAGTTGATCCAGGGCATTGGAGTTTATGAATTCCAGAAAGCGTTGAGCTAAGGAGTTGGTACATGAGTAATTTTTCCAGTTAATGGTGGGGTAGTTGAAGTCGCTCATTATTAGGGGGTTTGGTTGAACCCTAATATTTTCCAGTACATCAAGAAAAGAGGAGTGGGAATCCTGGGGCATAGTGGGCGATCTTTAACAAGCTACAATTTGGATTGCAGTTTTGCCCAGAGTTAGTTGCACTTGGATAACCTCGGCTGCATTATGCTGAGCAACTAGCCTGGAGATATGGATATCCTTAATGAATATGGACACACCTCCACCTTTGGTGTTTCGGTCCAGGTTACATGGCCGAAAAGTGTGGTATGAGTTATAGCCTGGTAGTGCAGGGGTGCTCTCTGGAGCCTTGAACTAGGTCTCAGTCACTGCGCAGATATCAATGTTCTCCATTTTAAGGAGTGCCTTGAGTGAG
This sequence comes from Protopterus annectens, assembly GCF_019279795.1. Classification (NCBI taxonomy): domain Eukaryota; kingdom Metazoa; phylum Chordata; order Ceratodontiformes; family Protopteridae; genus Protopterus; species Protopterus annectens. The sequence continues at coordinate 1,477,532,101 of NC_056732.1, forward strand.
TGCATTTTGAGATTTAGACTTCTAGCATTGAGTAGCATCATCCTCAGTTTTTGCTTGCCTGTTCCTGTTACGGTGGTGAATTTGTTATTTGAACCTTGCCTAAAAAAGGCACTATAGGGGCAGCAAGAGCCTTAGCCAGTATCCAGAATCCCAGGGGCAACAGGTGCAGGCCATCTGTGGCAACGCATTGTGGTCTGTCGACCATGTCATCCCAAGCAGACAGATACTGGATCCCCTTAGAATGACACCAGAAGCTTAGCCAATTGTTGAAGTCAATAATTTTGTCCTTGTACTGCGGTATCATTCGGGGCGATGGCAGAATGCTACTCAGGGCTAGGGTCATACCTGCCTGGGCTACAAGATCGGAGAGCTCTTCCATGTCTCTTTTCATGTAGTCCAGGGAGGTACATCTCAGGTCATTCATACCAACATGGACAATGACAGAGTCATATTTGTACTTGTTGTGGAGTGACCTGAGTGCGTGGGTTATGTGGCAGATCCTGGCACCTGACAGGCAGCTGACAGTAACCTTCTCCTTGTTTAGCCTGGTGAGTGGGACATCAGTGTGTCTGACTATAGAGTCACCTATGACTAGTGTGTTGGGTATGTTGTTTTGCCTTATTGGCTGTGGTTGAGTGGCACACTGAGTCGGTGGGCTATGTGTCATTTAGGTTGTGTTGGGGGATGGAGGTTGCTTGCGTTTCTGCTTTGGAGGTCTCTGTTGCTTAGACAGATTGTTAATAAGAGCCTCAGCGAATGTTTTTGTGCTACTATGTGTGGATTTTGGTGGTGTAGATTTAGTGAGATCACAGAGGTGGTTCTAAAGGGGAACGTTAAGGGGCCACCTGTCCTCTTTGCCAATAGCATTAATGAACAATGAAGGCATGCATGGATTTTTGCAGTGACATAAACTTCAATTTTTAAAGTTATTATTATCTATTTCATGGATGAAAATAACATCTCCCAAGTTATTGAAAAGAACTAATGGAAATGCCAAGCTTACCAAACATTTACCAGAAAGGAGTCTGTAAATCTTATCATAAATACTACATTATGTTTGAAGGCTGGGGACAGTTATGCTTTCAGTAGGGGAAAGGTTTTATATGTGAGTAGGAGAAATTTTGACATATTATCCCTTTCTTAATAGGTGCAACCTCAGAGTGAAAATACTAATTAGCATTGGGCATGGTACCCCCCCCCCACTCCAACATGTAAGGTGGAGATGGCTTCCCATCTACAAATACAATGTAGTACTTGTATTATAAGTACCTTTCCAGTACCCTTTCAGTAAGATTTGCCTTTCTTTAAGTTATTAGCAATAACTGAGGATTTATAAACATGTCTTAGGAAAAAAGATATAGAATCAGTTAAAGCAATAGAGATAGCACATTCAATAGCCCTGAGCCTTTCTTTACTGCCTGTCACAACTTTGCTCTGCACTGTGATTCTGTTACCAGGATTTTAAAACCTCCTCCCCTCTCCATATCCATCTGATTTAATTTCTTGAAACATTTTTAGGGTGCCATGCCGCAGCAGGGCAAGCCAGCTGGCTGTGTAAACCTTGGCTCTAGATGATTGTCACTGTTGAAGTAACACCCTGACCCCATGTGCAAAAATGGGAAAAGGGGTTGAGGATGGATGGATGGATAGATTTTCAGGGCAGTACAGTGGCACAGCGGATAGAGTTGTTGCCTCACAGCAAGTGGTCCTCCATTTCGATTGTTGGCTGGGATGCCTTCTGTGCAAAGTCAGCATCTCCTCCTTGTAATTGTGTGGGTTTCCTCTGGATGTTCTGGCATCCTCCCACATTCCAAAGACATGCAGTAGGTGGACTGGACACTATAAATTGGCTATAGATGTGAGTGTGCATGTGAGTGTGTGATGTGGAAGAACTACCGCTGCAGGGCTAGCCACCCGGTGGTGTAAACCTTGGTTCTAGATGATTGTCACTGTTGAAGTGACACCTTGATCCCATGTGCAAAATGGGAAAAAGGGGTTGTAGATGGATGGATAGATTTACACTTTTTTCTAATACCATGACATAAAAGGACCCCACTATCAAGTCAAGCATTTTTTAAGGTTCATGAATGGGAGAGTGGCCTAATGGTTAAGGTGTTTGCCTTACAAACACAAGGTGCAGGGTTTGAGTCTCACAAGGGATAATTGGCTAGCCTTAAAATGGCTCGCAAGGGCAGTTAGCTTAGTACTAATCTATGAAGTCAGTAATGTTTCAGTATTATATGTCTGACAAAACTGCTCACATTAGCACCCAGTATTACCCACTCTGTTAACATACTTAAATATAGTTGGAAATTCTTTTATATTAGCTCTTTTCTTCCTAAGACTATAGAAAAAAGTTGAATATCCTTCAGAATTGTTATAGTTTCAAATTGCATGTCTTGATACTTTTCCTACTTTGATGAGTCTACCTGATAACACCGACACGCCAAAACAATGACAACGAAATAACCGACACGACAAAACCAAAAGTCCAAAACCACGAAACTTCACATGCCCGACAAACCGCAATCCCGACAATCAACAAAACAAATACCTTTCCCGAAAAACACACACACAAGCACACCAAAAACCTTACAAACCTACACTAAACCTTACATAAACAACTATCTATGCACTAACGTTAACCCAAACCCTAACCCTAAGGTCCATCACTATTGCACACTTACCTTACCCACACCCTAACCCATTTAATCTGCCCCTAACCCTTAAGTCTGTCACTATTGCACACTTACCTTACCTGCACCCTAACCCTAACTCACTTAATCTGCCCCTAATCCTCAAGGCCGTCACTATCGCACACTTACCTTACCCGCACCCTAACCCTAACTCACTTAACCCACCCCTAAACCTAAAGTCCATCACTATCGCACACTTACCTGACCCGCACCCAACCCTAACGTCCGTCACTATCACACACTTAGCTTACCCACACCCTGACCCTAACGTCCGTCCCTATCACACACTTACCTTAACATGTCAGTATTCTCAGCATCGGGATTCTCAACTGTTGGTCTTCTCCGTTGTCGATCTTCCGGTGTCGGTGTTCTCATCATCAGCATTTAGGACTTTCGGCGTTTTCAGGTAGACCCACTTTGATATCTCCCAGAATGGATCTACTTCATTAAATCAAACTACCATAACATCTATGTACAAAATGTTGAGACCCTAACAACCAAATCATAAAACTTCAAAAATACATAACGTCGACATTCTAAAAATCACAAGTACATAACACTGAAAACACTAATTCAAACTACTATTTGCAACACTACTCCCTTGTATCACTTAAAACAATCCATCTGAACTTACATACTCCACATCACGCCTTTTCTGTTTTTGCAGGGGGGGGGGGTCTGCCCCCTTGAACCCCCCCACCCCCTACACATTAAATATACCATATCCGAGAATACACTACAGTGGAGAAAAGGTAAATTTCCCGATCCCCATTGTACCATGATCTCCATAAGTTTCACACACGCACCTGTTCCATGCACAAAACACCTACACATATCCAACAAACACATTACCCTACTACTCACTTTTCCTGCCACTTTAACTACCACTACCACCAAACATCTATTCCAAAAATAAAAACTTCCTTACCAGTTTCTAACAAACTTAAATTACTAATTACAAAATTCAGCTTTCACCATAAAAAGTTACCTCAGCCATGTTTATTTACAAAACTTCATAACTTCTTAAAGTGATACTACCAAATTTGCACTCTACAGTACTAGTGCTGTAAAATATATAACATTACAAGAGTCGACATTTTCAATTTTCAGCATTTTGGGATTTAGACATTCTAGTTGATGTTTTCATGCTCGAAGTTAAGGTAATTCGACTTAATGAAGGAGATCCCTCAAAACACAGGGTACTGTAATCACGCTTTTCTGTTATTTTACAGAATAGTACTTCCTTTGCTTTCTTCTTTTTCTTTTCCCCAACAAGGTAGCTGGCTTTCTTGCTTTGATGTTATGAATAGTTCACAAAAGATGTATTTATTTGATCTAAAAGGTCAAATACTGTACTTTCTGACTGCTAGATTCAAACCACAAACTTTGAGCATAAAACAGTCAGGAGTTTTGTTTCAGTCAATAGTATTTATTTATAAAACAAACACTAAATCAAGAATGTTAGCCAGTAATGTTTAATGCAATGAATATAACATAGATATTTGTATAGGCAAAGTTATCTGTGAACTGAACTGTCAGTCATGCTAAACAAATCTGTTCTGAACTGACTGTATTGTTCTTCTGTAAGAAACTGAAATTTGAAACTTCTTATACTGTCTCTTTATTACAGAGCTTGCATGAGATTCATGTTTGCTCAGTCTTGAGATCCAAGCACTGGAGACTGTAAATCTTAATAGCAAGGCATGCCTTGCTAATCTAAAGGGCCTTATCAGTGAAAGCTCCACACAGTTTGTTTCCGCTTCTCTAAAGCCATTCTTACATAAAACAAAATAGGTTCCCAATGGTGTAAACAGTGTTTGACCTTTAGGTCACTACTAGCTGCTAGATGTACTTTTCCACTAATGCGACATAATATAAAAGGAAGACCTACTAAAAATGGATATTATTTTCAAGTCTTTTCAAAGAGAGAGCTGCATTCATTTAATTTCAAATCTAACAGTTCATATTAGATGACTTAATATAAATTTTCATTTACTCTTTATGGTGCGGGTTTCCATTGAGTTTCAACTTTCCTGCATCCTGCAGTGTTTGCACAGTTTTCCAGTGAATTAGTTATGTTCATAGGTTTGTACTAGGCTGTCAACCAACAGGGTCTTTATAAGTCTAGCCATGCAACCCAACCCAGTTTTCCCCGAGTACACTGGATGCCTATATGGTGGAGTATGTTAGTAATGAGGTAGCTAAGGGGTGTGTGTGTGTGTGTGTGTGTGTGTGTGTGTGTGTGTGTGTGTGTGTGTGTGTGTGTGTGTGTGAGTGGGGGGGGGAAGCTAGTTTGGGATTAGTTAACTTACTGGCAGCCTCTGCCCATCAGAGACACAGGGATCAGACCAGTGGTGAATTTCCCATCCAATGATCAAGGTTTTGCTTGAAAAGAGTCAGGGATGAACTCTGCTTCACTTCAATGAGGAGCCTGTTCCATAGTGCTAGGATCCTCTGAGACACATATCAGTCTCTCCAGCATGTCTTATTTATGTCACAGGCAAAGTTCAGATCCTTGGATCTAGTGTTCCTGTTGCTGTTTGTTTTGCAGATGTGCTAGAGGTCCACCAGAGATGAGTCTGAGGATACCTTATATGTCAGGCAAAGATCACCTCTCAGTAACCTGTAGAACATAGGTCACATTGTCACATTACTATGTCTTTCAGTAAACAATCCCTCAGTCAGAGATAGACTACAGCCAAGGTCTGCAGCAATTTCTACTTACTTACTATGGAACCTGCATTTAAGTATATCCCTCAGTTTTCTAAAGATTTTAAAATATTTTACATTTACTTTGCTTTTTTTAGCTGACATTATCATCCTTTCATCTTTCTTCACATTACAGTTTGAGAGTAGAAGCAAACATTAAGCCTATTTTTTCCAACCCTTTAACTGCACTCAACATTCTAAATCCCCTCCATTTCTGCCTTCCTCCTCATCTTTTTCACTCCACCTGTCTCACACCTTCTTGAATGGGTTCACGAATTCCCTCTCCACTACCCATACTGGTAGCCCGTTTTATGAAGTTACATCCCTTGCAGTAAATAAGTACTTTCACAGGTACAGTGGGGTAATTGGTCTCTACAGTATGTTGCTTGTGACCCTGCTATCATCTCCCTGTTCAAAACAACCCATTCAGTTATCTATGGCATGATCCTGTACACATATATGACATATCACTAACTCTTATGGTGTGCAGTGAGAAGAGACTTAGTACTTCTAGTCATGTTATTTCCTATCCTAGCCCGCATCCTTCTGGTTATTTCCCTCTGGACCACCTCCAGCAACCTGATATATCTCTCCTTATGGGTTGACACTGAGCAGAGTACAACATTGACAGCCGGTTGGTCAACATCAAAATGCAGAATGTTGACACATTCTATACATGTTCTAAGGATTACCCTGGAGCAGGCTAAACTAAAAAAAAAAGTTTTTGTAGAGGGGCAAGCCCCCCTGTACCCCCACAACCCATGTTAACTCTATATACTAACTCCAACATTACCCAGTCCCTGGGGAAAGGGAATATTCCCTACCTGGGGTTGTTGATTAGTCACACATTGACCATCTTCACCTGTCAGCCAAATGGTGTTGGCCAACTGGCTGTCAGCTCTGTACTCTGTTCAGTGTAATGCAGTACATCGATATATATATATATATATATATATATATATATATATATATATATATATATATATAGAGAGAGAGGGGGGGGGGTATTCAAGGTGTAGCTTGCTTGGGATCTGTTAGCGATAGACCATTGCTTCTATTCTTAGGGAGTCTGATGAGGACACACCCCAGCATTCTGCTGGCAACTAGTGCTGTCCAGTTACTTTGCATGAAGTGGTCACGTCCAGGCATAATAAACACTTCCAGATCTTTTTCTTCCTCCCTTGCCATCAGTTCTACTCCCCCAAGCTGATACTTCACACCAGCGTTGTTGTATCCCAGATATATGACTTTGTATTAGCCTGCACTGATTCTCAGCTGGCACCTTTCCACTTTACTAGCTGCTTCTTTTCATCCTCCATTGTTACATTCAGCTTTGTGTCATTCATCAGCAAGGAAGAAGAGCCTGTTCTCTCTTTCTTCATATTTGTTTGAAATGAATACAGTGAAGACTGCAGACACAGAACCACTCCTTGTGCCATTCCACTAGTTAGTTTCCATATTTCATTAATGCCCACTACCAGTCAATTAATTAAGTATGACATTCCTGACAGAATTGTGGAGCACAATTGCCTATACCTATGGGTCACAAGAAAATTCTGTGCTTGAAATTTGTTTCTGCTGAATTATAAAATCATGAGTTTTGTATTTCTTGTTCAACTTAAGTAATTTTTTTCACTTCTAATGTGCTTAATCATGACCCAAAACACAAAACTGTATTAGGTTTCAGTGAAGCGAGTGCTCTAAGAAGTCTACCTTTTGAGTGCTATTAGCTTGCATGGGATAGGGCAGCCTACACAGCCAGTGATAAAGGCATAATCAATAACACAGCACAATCAAATTAATTCTTACTTCCTCTCACTTACCATAACCCTGTGTGTCTGATTCCTTAGTCTTCATATCCCAACCTTTCTAGCAAATCTGGCTCAGCTCTCTCTTACAGCTTCTGCTGGCCATGAGGTTATGTTGAATATTATCTGGCAATGATTGTGTGCTAAGAAACCACCCAATATTTCCCTCAGGTTGCTCTCTATTACTTTAATGGCCATTCCTCTTAGATGAAAAGGCCTTTAATTCCCTAGAACTTTTCTGCCCTTTTTTGTACAAGGGTAAAACACTTGTTATCTTTCATTCTCCTGGTATATTTGCAATGGCCAGTGACCTGCTAAGACCCTCTGCTGAGTGATTTTCCAGCACCATACCTTTCAATCTCCAGACATTGAAAATAGGCTGAATGGCCTTGAAAAGTAGGTACAAATACCCAAAAACCTGGACATCTAATTAGCATGGAATTTGAACCAAAATAGCACATAACTCTTCCTGCTGCTAGTAGGATTGTAGGATACTACTCAGAAACACATTTAAAAAACAGACAGTGACAAAATGATGGAAATGTGTAAGCACATTATTAAAGAGACAGTGAAAAATCTGTATTCCAAAATGCTACCACACAAGGTCATTTATTTTACACCTGAAAGAGGGAGATACAAGGTATGTGTCCTCCGTCTCTGAATTATTGGTGCCATTAGTGAGTTGGTCAAGTGGTGTGGCTTTCTGTATGCTAGACAACTTCAAAACTTACGTGTGATAAGGTGGATTCATAAAATCAAACTTGAAAGTGGACATACCTCCAAAAAGACATATCATATACAGGGGTAATTCAGGCCTAAGAACAAGAACATTCCTCCAAAATAGGGACAGTTCAGAGGTGTTTCTATGTAAGCTAGAATACTCAGAGTACTCATCACTCATCACTCATTAGACCCATTATAGAGTACAATGCCCCTTTTGGTATGTACCTCACAAGACATGTACAACAACTGGAAAGGCCGCAAAAATACCTCACAGAGAGGATTACTGGCCTCAAACAGATGCCTTATGCAGACAGACTCAAAAAACTCCAGCTTTACTCTGTCGCGTTGCCTACTCAGAGGCGATCTCTGCCTAACATACAAAGCTATGTCAAACCCAGAGCTGTTGGACATGCTCCACTTAAAGAAATCCCAATCCCTCCAAGCTACATGCTCTAGAGGCCTAAACCTTGTCACCACAATAAACAGAACATGCTGGAGAGATAGATTCCTGTCCCAGAGACTTCCCATACGCTGGAACGGACTACCTATCTATGTCAAACAGAGCTCCTCATTAGCACTCTTCAAGAAAAATCATGATGATTGGATGGGTAATAGGAAATTCACCCCAGGGATCTCTTCTGTGGCTCTGCTTCACAGGGGCACAGGAAAATAATTTTCTTGGGTGGCGAAAGCCAGGGTACCTTTTTGGCTAGGCTTGTATAGGCCCTCGGGCCAATAGCCTAGTACCCACCTATGAACCTATAAACCTATGAGTACTGGGAGTCAGCTCATCTGATCCACATGCTTTAACTTCCCTTAGTGAAACCAGATCCTTGTCAATCTTCTCAATAACCTGAGGTCTGTCCATCACTTTGTCCATTCTCTTCTACCTCATTGTCAGCATGGTGCCTCACTGTTTTCCTTTATAAAAAAAATAATGCAAAATGTTCATTTAGCACCTCCACTTTTTTCAGTCTTCCATGATGTTCTGTTAATCTCTTCTCTGCTTTGAAGCTTTTGTCCACCCCCCAGCCAACATCCTTTCAGCCTCTGCCTTTGCTACTCTAATTTCTGTAGCTGCCTTTCTATTTTCCTTCATGTACAGTGCCTCCATCACCCTCTCTGCTGCTCTCGTCCCACCTCTTGTATAACTTGAACTGTGCCTAACTGCTACCCTCACATTCCTGCATAGCTTTACGAATTTTCTTTTTTTTCTCTTTCCCTGTTCCCCAGACCCTTAACAGTAGTTCAGAGTAATACATCCCTGGCTCATTCCGATAACTTCCCCAGTCCCATAACTCATCTTTGACCCTCTCCCTCATTTCATCTTTTTTTTTAAACACCTTTATTGAATTATCACTTGTGACATAGGCAAATGTACATTTATACAAACGTAATCAAACTGTATTAACAAATTAACATTAATAAACATTATACTTCACAAATATTGCTACATATCATATAACCTAAGCAATATTATATAAATTATTCAATTCCTGCCTCTTTTTTAAACAAGAAACATATTTTTCGAACCATCACGTATGACATAAGCAATCATACATTTATATAAATGAAAACAAACCACACTGACACACTCCCATTTGCAAACATTATACATCACTTATAATCTACCTATCATTTTCAGTCAAATAATACATAGCTCATTTAAGTCCTTCCTTTTTTTAAACCTCATTCCTCCCCTGTATGTATTGTCCCCACAATTCCCATTTTTCTTGTGGAGTTTGCTCCTACCCTTTTCTAAAGATCTTGGTTCCAGTTGTTTTATCTCTGTTTGAATATTCACTACTTCTAATATAGTTGGTTTAGATTTTGATTTCCATTTTCTAGTAATTGTTTTGTTGGCAGCCACCATAATTAGACACAGTAAGGCCTTACTATGTCTAGGCAATTCCGATTCTGTATCACAGCTCAGAAAAATCCTCTTTCATCACACCAGTCCACCCACCCAGCATCTCTGACAGTGCATCCCAAAGGGAATTGTTAAAGTCTGCCAACCCACCACACCCAGAAAATATGTTCCCAAGTACCTCTTTCTTCCCTGTCACACCTCCAACATTTGCTGTCTACCTGAGGAAAAATTCTCTGGAGTATCACCCCAGATCCTGAAGACTTTCTACTCAATGTTTGCGAAAAATGTTCAGACTTAACTCAGGTCAATAATGCTACAAGTGTTTAAAAAACTGGTGGAAGAAAACACTGACACGTATTCGTGAGGCTGGTAAATATTTTGCTAATACTTAAACCCCAGAACCACCTTACTGATATCACAGTCTTCTACCCTATGACCTTTACTTTCCATTGAAACCAAGATTAATGTGAACATAGCTCATCATCTGAGGGAGTTGTGCATTGTTTAAGAAACAATTGGCAGTAGGTTTTCATAAAAGGTAGAACGGGTGGACTAGATCCTGTCACACTGTGGTTCAATGGGTGAAAATAGCCCTAAAACAAGAGCTGTGATATTGCTGGGCTTTAAAAGTACATTTGTCTCAGCAGAATGAGAATCAATGAGGAAAGCACTGGAAAGGTTTAACCTCCCACTCAATTTTATTCCCAGGTCTTGACTATTGTATAGCAACCCTGAGGCCTGAATATGTACAAACAGTACTCCCTCACCATGTAATTTGGTCTTCAGAGGTACTCATCAGGGTTCTCTGTTATCCCTCTTGCTGTTCTCACTAGTTATTAAAATTTTAGTAAAGGCTGTGATTGGTGTTTTAAGCAATGGTCTATCCCTGCCCCCTTCCATAATATGTTTTGGTTTTCACACAATGGAGTACTGCTAGTTAAAAGTCCTAAATACACAATTTTACAACTACTGAGAGTAATCCATAAAGACACAGGAACATAAACGTGATGTTATATGTTTTACTGAGCCAACATAGGTTATGCAAATACTTGAGCTTTCAAGTTGGCATGAGGCCTTTGTCAGGAGTTATTAAATTACTGATGTTAAAAACAGTGCACAAATATGCACTTGTGCCTAGAAAGGGGAGTATTTAATTTATTTGCAATTGGCTAAAAATATAAACTTGAAAAAAGGCAAGAGAAGAAAACACGCAGCTCATGCTACATCTCGGAGACAGTGAGTACGTGTGTGAGTGTGTGTGTGTGTGTGTGTGTGTGTGTGTGTGTGTGTGTGTGTGTGTGTGTGTGTGTGTGTGTGTGCACGCGCGCGCGTGTGTGTGTGAGCATGTGTGTGCGTGTGCGCTCATATATGTGTGTATGCGTGCACGCCCATGTGTGTGTGTGTGTGTGTGTGTGTGTGTGTGTGTGTGTATGCACGTGTGTGTGTGTGTGTGTGTGTGTGTGTGTGTGTGTGTGTGTGTGTGTGTGTGTGTGTGTGTGTGTGTATAAGAGAGAGAGAGAAAGAGAGACTGAAAGTGTACAACAGGGTCACAGTATGCTATAAAATCAAAGTTTGGTGTGTTACATTACAGTTAGTGTTCATTAAACAGAGAAGATGACACTCAGAGAGACTACTCTGAACAACAGATGTGTAGGGAGATTAGTTAAATCCAGAAAAGGAAACAAAACGTTAAAATCTATAAAATGTTAGTCTGTCTAAACTAGCAATCTCTGTGTAACAGAGGTTTTGGTTAACAGAAAATGTGTATTAGCAACAATCTGCAGTTCACAATGATGAGAGGGGGGTCTACCATGAAAATAAGATATAGTGTTAGAATGTTGTTGTTTTTCTTCTTTCGGTTTCTCCCAGTTAGGGGTTGCCACAGCGGAACTTCAGTCCGCTAATGATTGTCAGTAGATTTTTTTTTACAGTGCCGAGGTGCCAGCTCGACGCTCAACCTTCAACGAAGGCATGCCCATTCTACGCATGTCTTTCGAATGCCACTCGACCGCAGGTAGGACATGCAGACTCCACATAGAAGGCGCTCCAGCCGAGAATCGAACGGGAGAACCTCTTGTGATGGATATTATATACAGTTAATACACTAAACATGCTGTGGTTTAGCTAACTGAGAGAATGAGAGAAAGGAGAGAGAGAGAGAGAGAGAGAGAGAGAGAGTGAGGGAAAAAGAAAATGATGTTGTTACATATAAGATTCTGAAGAATAGCAGAACTGGATAAAGTTTTGTTATAATTACATTCAGGCCTTACTGACTTTTAAAACAAAATAATTATTATCTCTTGTTATGAATAAAATATAAATACTAAAACATAGACCTCAGCAATCTTACCAGTTACTATTAATATTCATAAATATTCATCATGTTGAACTCAGAGTTTGTGTCTTGGCTTTTCCCGGTTAGGGGTCACCACAGCGGAACTCCGGTCCGCTAATGATTGGCAGTTGATTTTTACGTACCGGCTTGGCAGGCCTGACGCACAACCTTCAACAAAGGTACGCCCATTCATGCATGTCTCCACGCAGAAGACGCTCTAGCTGTGAATTGAACCAGACTGCGTCTTACTGTGAGGTGACAATGCTACCGCAGCACCACCACTGCGGGTTCAAAACTGTCTTTCGGCTTTTCCCGGTTGGGGGTCATCACAGCTTGCCGGGTCATCACAGCTTGCCAGGCCTAACGCACAACCTTCAACAAAGAAATGCCCATTCACACATGTCGACACACAGAAGACGCTCTAACTGAGAATAGAACGTGCAACGTCTAACTGTGAGGCGACAACGCTACCGCAGCACCACCACCACCACAGTACATCACGTTGAATTCAGAGTAAATTCATCAAATCATGCATTGCCAGAAGAAAAAAAAGAACTTCTGTTGCTCTTTGGTATACCTTAATTATGTTCATTGTTAGTTACTCAAAATGAAATGTTAAGTGTTATAGTGTCTCATTAAACCAGTATCCAGGTTTGTGCCACTGAGTGTCAGAGTGAACAATGCAATTAACTCAGTCCCCATTGTTCTTCTTTCTAAGTGTGTTTAGAAATTATAGGTTCATAGGTAGGTACTAGGCTATCTGCCAGAAGGCATTTATAAGCCTAGCCAGAATGTGTTGGCTTTCGCCACCCCCTTAGATTAGTTCCCTGTGCCTCTGTCCCGCAGGGCCACTGAAGTGATCCCGAGGGTAAACTTTCTGTTTCCCATTCACTCATCAAGGTTTCTCATGAAGAGTGCTAGCGAGGAGCTCTGCCTAATGTAGAATGGAATCTTGTTCCAAAGCATGGGAAGTCTCTGGCACAGGAATCTATCCCTCCAGCACGTCCTATTTATTGTTGTGGTGAGGTTTAGATCCCTAGAGCATGTGGCTCGAGGGGATAATGTTTTCTTTAGGTGGAGCATGTCCATCAGTTCTGGGTTGGACATGGCCTTGTATGTCAGGCAGAGATCACCTCTGAGCAGGCGGTATGCAACCGAGTACAGCTGGAGTTTCTTCAGTCAGGCTGCATAGGGCATCTGTTCGAGGCTAGTGATCCTCTTGGTGAGGTACTTCTGTGGTCTTTCCAGCTGTTGCAGGTGTCTTGTAAGATACATCCCAAATGGGGTGTTGTACTCTATAATAGGTCTGATGAGTGATGAGTACAGGGGCACAATGACCTCTTTTGATCTGGATGCAAACCCTTTTGTGATTAGGTGGGCCACATAGAAGGATTTTCTAAACACTTTGGCAATGTGATTATCAAAAGAGTGATTACTATCTACTTGGGTCCCCAGATCCCTTATTACGTTTTCTGTATTTAGGGGACTACCATCTATGTGGTAGTTTGTGGGTACTTTGTTATTTCCAAAGGGAATAACTATGCACTTTTTGGCATTTAGCATGAGGCCATGATTTTTGACACCAGGTATCTGTCTCAGTGAGACCCTTTTGGAGGATATCTGTGTCAGTCATTGAGTCAATTATAGCCCCTAGTTTGCAGTTGTCTGCGAACTTGGTCAGCCGTAGTCCTCCTGTGCTTGTCCTTACCTCCGAGAAGTATACGCCGAACAGGAGAGGTCCTAAGACTGAGCCCTGGGGAATGCCACTTGCAACCAGTTTAGGGTCAGACCTAGCTCTCACAACTCTCACCATGTGGGTTCTGTATGTGAGCCAATTGGCAACCCATCTCGTGACGTAGGGATTTATGTTCAAGCTGGTGAGCTTGTCTATAATACCAGAATGGGGAATGGTGTTGAAGGCCTTTGCGAGGTCTAGGTAAGCTGTGTGTACCACCTTCCCTCGTCTATAGCCTTGGTAACTGTCTCAAAGAAGTCCACCAGGTTTAGGAGGCATGATCTTCCCTTAACAAAGCCAAACTAAGTAGGGGCCAGTGTTTGGAGGTTCCCAATGTCTCTATTAATGAGTTCCATGATGATGCGCTACATAGCCTTGCCGACCAATCTAGTCAGGCTTGTAGGGTGATAATTCCCGGCGTCTGTTGTGGCTCCACCTTTGTGGAGCAGAGTAACCATTGCTGTGCACCACTCTATGGGTACGTAGCCTGTGGAGAGGCTGAATTTGAACAGTGTGTTTAGGTGAGGGGTTAGTTCATCTTCGAGCTCGTGTAGGATGCAGCCTGGGACACCATCTGGTCCCATTGATGCTGTGTTTTTGTCTTTGGAGAGGGCTATTTTAACCTGAGTGTCTGTGATTTCAGGGGCTCTACATTCTTCTGGTATGGTTATGAGCCCTTTTGGGTGTGAGAGGGGGGTGAAGTTTGCACTGAACCTGTCTGCCAGGATGTTGGTAATATCAGTTGGTTCAGTGTATTTTGTGCCATTCTGCACTAACTCTGAGCAGATCTGAGCATTGCCACTTAGATTCTTGGCATAGCTAAAGAATGCCTTGTGGTTATATTTAGAGTCCTTGGCAAGTTTCCTTTCAAAGCTCACCTTGGACGATATTATGAGGGATCATAGTTTTTTGCTGATACTGATCAGGGATGTCTTCCCTTCTTGGGATTTTACTCTTTTCTGTACTAGTTTCCTCCTTCTATTGTATAGCTTGTTTATGGCAGGAGTCCACCAGACTGGTTTCCTTTTCTTGGAGGAGTGAGTCTTGGTTTTGCTTGGGATAGCCCAATCCATGCATTCTTGCAGGTGCCCGTGGAATGCATTAGTAAAAGATTTAGCAGCTTGGACAGCGTTATCCTTTAGCATGGGGGCTTTGAAACTTTCCACCTCCATCTTAAGTAACGTGAAGTTTGCTTTTGAAAAGTTTTTCATGGTGGTTTCCTTGTCCGGGGGTGGGGGTGGAATTTGGATATCCAAAGTGATTTGTTTATGATCAGATCTAACCAGCGAGGGGTTGACCTCCGGTGTGGAACACAGGTCGCCAATGTTGGTAATGACCAGGTCCAATATGTTGTCACCTCTGGTGGGAGTGTTGACCAGTTGTTCCAGGGCATTTGAGTTTATAAATTCTAGGAAATGTTGGGCAAGGGAGTTAGTACTTGAGTAGTTGTCCCAGTCCTTTAACCTTTGACCTTTAAGAACCTTAACTGTCATATCTGGTAATGAATGATCTTACTGGGAAAACTGTGCTGATACTGGCTTGTCAATCATTTTGTTTGTAACTGTGTGTCCATGGGCATTCATCCTAGTTCTGAGTAACTGGCATGCCCCTCCTATGTAACCTGTCTCTGAACATTTCTTGCATTTGATTAGATAAACCACACTTTTGGAAGTGCACATAAATGAACCCTGTACATTGAAACTTTTGTTCTGTGAAATAGTTATGTTGGAATCTGTGCAAATCATGTGACAAGTTTTGTATCTTGGATGGTCACAGTTTTTTTTTCATTCTGGACTATTTTCTGTCCTGAGCTAAGTCTGCTTCTGACAAGAAGATTGTTTCGATTTGGAGGTTGTTTAAATGACAGCAGTGGGAATGCTTGAAAGATGTCTCTCAGCTTGTCATCCTCAGTGAACATAGGTTGGAGGTCCCTTACAATTTTTTACATTTTTTTTCTTAAATTCTGAATGATATGTTGTCACTAGTAGAACTCTGTCGCAGGGGTTCTTCTCTTTATACTGAAGCACCTGTTCTCATGGTTGCTGGATTTCTCTGTCCACAGCTCTATCAAACTCCCTGACAGAGTGACCTTGACCAAGCATGGCAATTTTCAGCTGTGCCAACTCTGTCTCTCTTTCTGTCTGACTGGAACAAATGCACTGATATTGGAGTGCCTGACTGTAAATAACTGACTTCTTTATTTGGCTGGGATGATTACTGCTTCTGTGCAAATACATCTGTCTGTCAGTTGATTTCCTGTAGACACATGTCTAATACCCCATTTTGTATAGTAACCCTAGTTTCAAGGAAAGTTACTCTTGAAGTCAAGTACTAGAAGTAGAGTTCAATAGAGAGGTGATTCTGTTGAATCCTTGGTGAAATTCCTTGAGGAAATCAATGCTGTGAGTCCAATTTATAAATAAGTCGTCAGTAAAACAGAAATAAGCAAGTGGCCTATGTGTGCAGTGTTATAGAACTTTCTCTTTAAGGTTTGCTATGAAGAGTTTTGCACCCACAGAGTTTTCTTGTTAAGGTTTGCTATGAAGAGGTTTACATATTGTGGTGCGATTCTGGTGCCTATTGCAGTGCCTATTGTATAAACACAATATTGCCCATCAAAGATAATAAATTCTATGAGCTGTCCCACTATATCTAAAGTAATGTTGTGATTATCTGTTTTCTCATGTTTGTATTGGAGACAGGCAGCAATTCCATTTTTGTGTGGAATGTTTGTGTAATGTGATGTAACATCCATTGTGGCTAAAACAGTGTTAGGTGATAGTTCACGATAACTTGACAGAATGCAAAAAATGAGTGGTGCTTGAATATAGCTGTCATTCTCATTGACAAGTGGTTTCAGAATTTTTTACACAAACCTAGAAATCCCTTATGACAGTGTTCCTTTGTCTGATATTGTTGGTCTTTCTCGATTTCCTGGATTATTGATTTTTGATAGCATGTAAAATCTCCTGGCTTAGGCTGATTTTGAATGAGGTCAGTTAGTTTGCCCTTGATGGATTCTGGGAAGGATTTGGTAAGATTCGTTAGTTCTTTTATGTACTGTTGAGTTGGATCCGTAGTCAGCTGCCTGTAGTGATCAGAAAGCTGTCAATTAGCTTCCGTGATGTAATCAGCAGAGTTCTGGATAACCACTGCAGAACCTTTGCCTGCCTCTTTTATGATAATGTCCTGGCTGGATTTCAAGGATTGTATTGCCATTATTTACAAGGGAGAAAGGTTGTAACGGATCTGTCTCTGTACATTCAGGATTCGATGATTCACACTATTCTAAAGCAGTCAGTATAGCTGTCCAGCTTTGCATTCCACTTGGAGGAGTGAAGGTGGAATTAGTTTTGTATCTGTTTCTGGATTGTACATCTCAGATGTCCAGATTTTCACAGAATTCACTAAATAATGACAGACATTTGAGTTTCAGACTTCATATATTTCAGAAAATGCACAGTAACACAAGACCTTATAGCAATTTTCTAAGTTTATAACAGCAATATTTAAAATTTGCCCCGATTTTTGGGACTTTGTCACCCCATTATTTTTGACTTTGTACAGATTTTTTGTGCTAAGAGGTTGAGAGCTATATTCTGGATTTGCATTATCTGTGTTCTGCTGTATTTCTGTATCATAAAAGAATTCCTTAAGTCTCAACCTGTGAAAATACTCCTCCAGTCCAGTTCTCCAAAAAATTGTAGTGTGTTAAATGGTTTAATGGAGCAAATTGTAACACCTCTCAAAAGGACTGATAGTTCACTGGGAGTCAGTGTGTGGTAGGAAAGATTAACAACAGAGAGAGATACAGATCTTAAGGGTTTTTGTCCTGTTGCAATGTTAGCCATCTGATTGTTTAGCAAACTGGCATGTTGAAGGTTGTAAGCTTCTTTATCATTTTCGACAAACCAATTCTTAATAGTCTGTTGTAATTCATGTTTATTTCTTGTTTGCTTGCTCACTCAAGGTCACTTTTCCAGGGAGTTTGACAGAGGTGTAGACAGAGCAATAAGCTACCATGAGAAGGTCTCCTTCAGTATACAGGGAGGAACCTCTGTGACAGAGTTCCATCATCCAGAACTTAAAAAACTGTACAAAGTTATAAGGGACCTCCAGCCAATGTTCAGTGAGGATGACCCTGCTTGGAGCTTATCTCCCTGGGCCTCTACTGAAAATGGACATGTATCCAGCTAGACTAGCCCAGTCAACAAATGTAAAATAAATAAAATAAATGATATGCTAAGAGACATTTTTCAAGCAGTCCCACCACTGCCATAAAAACAGCCTGCATATCCAAGGAATCCTTTTGTCTGAAGCACACTTAGACCAGGAAAGAACAAATCTAAGGAATCATTTTGTCTGAAGTACACTTAGAGCAGGAAAGAACATAGTCCACAATGGCACAAAACCCTGCAACCATCAAAGATGCAAAACACGTCACATGATTTTTACAGCTTCCAACATAAGAATCTCACAGATCAGAAGTTTCAAGGTACAAGGTTCTTTACATTCAAAAAACATGGTTTATATAATCAAATACGGGAAGTGTCAAGAGACAGGTTACATAGGAGAGACAGGCCAGTTCCTCAGAGCTAAGATGAATCTCCATATACATGCAGTTACAAATAAAATGACTGACAAGGCAGTGTCAGCACACTTCTTAATTTGATCATTGTGTATCAGATATGACAGTTAAGGTTCTTAAAGGGCATTTCTGCACACCTTTGAAAAGAAGAACAATGAAGATTAAGTTAATTCAATTGTTTTCTGACAGTCAGTAGTATGAACCTGGATATACTTAATTTTCCTTTTGAGTGACTAACAGTAGATATAAATAAGGTATAGCTGAAGATTAACAAATGTTCTTTGTTTCTTCTGGTCATGCATGATTTGATGAATTTACCCTGAATTCAAAGTGATGATTACTTCAGAACATTAACAATAATTGTTAAGAATACCGAGTTGTATGTTTTAGCACCTATATTTTATTCAGGACAAGAATAGTTATTTTCACATAAGGCAGCATTCTAGTCAGATAACCAGTAACCATAAGCTTAAACATCAGTAAGGGCTGAATCTTTGGCCAGTTTTAACATTACAATAAAAATATATCCAGTTCTGCTGTTCTGCAGAATTTTATGCTACATAACAACACCATTGTCTTTCTCTCTCTCTCTCTCTCTCTCTCTCTCTCTCCTTCTTTCTTTCTCTTAACTAAACCACAGCTTGTTTAGTGGATTAACTGTATATAGTATCAATGCATTCTAACTCTATATCTTATTCTCTTGTTAGCCCCTGACGTTCCTGTCATTGTGAACCAAACATTATTGCTAGTTCATATTTTCTGTTAACCAAAACCTCTATCTTACAAAGATTTCTTGTTTTGACAGACTAAAAGTTGACAAATTATAATGTTTTGTTTTCCTTCGCGGGATTTTACTAATCTCCCTACAGACTCTTGTTTTGAGATTTATTGTCTCATTAAATATCAGAACCATCTGTCTGAATGTCATCTTCTCTTCTTAATGAGCGTTAATATAACATGCTGAACTTTGATTTCATAGCATGGCGTGACCCTGTTCTACACTTTCAGTCTCTCTCTCTCTTACACACACACACACACACACACACACACACACACACACACACACACACACACACACACACACACTCACACACAAACACATTAACACACACATACTGTCTGTCTCTGGGGTGTAGCATAAGTGGCATGTTTTCCACAGTAACATTTTTCAAGATTTCTTTTTTAGCCAATTGGAAATAAATTATGTACTTCCCTTTCTAAGCACGAGTGAATATTTAAACACTGTATTTAACATTAGTGACTTAACTCCTGACAAATGGCTCATGCTAGCTGAAAAGCTTGAGCATTTGCAAAACCTATGTTGGTCCAATAAAAGGTTACTACATCACATTTGTGTTGTAGTGTCTTTGCATTTTCTGTTAGTTGACCAACACAGCATTTCTTTAATTTTTTTTCTGAGAGTCATCTGATATTTCCCTTGAGTTTATAGCTTAATGACAAAAAAGACCCTATTTCCCCTGAATAAGAGTTGTCACAGTGAACTTTAATCCAGATCTTTTATTCCTCACTTTTGAAAGAATATGTGCACTTTAAAATACAAATATCTATGGCCAAGAATAAGATGAATGAAATAAACTCTGTGAAAGTGATTGCTGATAGACATAGTATATTATGTAACTGGAAACAGTTGAACCTATCAGTGTTACATAAGACCCACAGGGTAAGGGTACCTCCAAATTTCATATCAATTATTAGGTTCATAGGTTCATAGGTTCATAGGTTTATACTAGGCTATCTGCCCTAAGGCATTTATAAGCCTAGCCCAAAGTTTTGTGGCTTACGCCACCCCTTATATGAAAAAATACTGTGCCCATTAGTTTGTTGTGTCTCTGTCCAGCAGTGACACAGAGATTATTCCTGGGGTAAACCTATGATCTCCCATCCACAGGTCAAGATTTCTCTTGAACAGAACCAGCGAAGTGCTCTGCCTCACATGGACTGGGATTTTATTCCACAGCATAGGGAGTCTCTGAGTGATAAATCTATCCCTCCAGCACATCCTATTTATATCCATGCCAAGGTTTATGTCGCTTGCTCTAGTGGTTTTGGTGGATTTGGATTTTTTGAGGTGGAGCATGTCCATTAGTTCCGGGTTGGACATGGCCTTGTATGTCAGGCACATGTCACCTCTGAGCAGATGGTATGCGACTGAATAGAGCTGGAGTTTCTTCAATCTGGCAGCATATGACAGATTTTGGAGTCCCTTTATCCTTTTGGTGAGGAACTTTTGGGGTCTCTCCAATTGCTGCAGATGTCGGGTGAGATACATCCCGAATGGGGCATTGTACTCGATCATTGGTCTGATAAGTGAAGAGTACAGGGGAACAATGACCTCACTAGATCTGGATGTGAATCCCTTCATGATCAGGTGGGCAATGTAGAAGGTCTTTCTAACCACTTTAGCAACGTGAGTGCCAAAAGAAAGGCCACTGTCAACCTGGGTCCCCAGGTCCCTGATAACCTCTTCTGTGCTTAGTGGATTGCCACCTATATGGTAGCTTGGGGTTACCTTGTTTTTCCCGAAGGGTATGACTATACATTTTTGGCGTTTAACTTCAGGCCATGGCTCTGGCACCAGCTATCTGTTTCCGTGAGTCCCTTCTGAAGGATATCCGTGTCCGATGCACTTTCCACTATGGCGCCCAGTTTGCAGTCATCTGCAAACTTTGTCAGCCAAAGTCCTCCCATGTTGGCCTGTACTTCTGAGAAGTAGATGCCGAACAATAGGGGCCAAGGACCGAGCCCTGTGGGACACCACTTGTGACCGGCTTGGAGTCTGACATAGCGCCAGCAACTCTAACCCTGTGGGTTCTGTCCTTAAGCCAGTTTGCAACCCATCTTGTGTCATATGGGTTTACATTTAAGCTGGTAAGTTTTTCTACAATACCCGAGTGGGGTATTGTGTTGAAAGCCTTTGCAAGGTCAAGGTAGGCTGTATGGACTGCTTTTCCCTCATCAATGGCCTTGGTGACTGTTTCGAAGAAGTCGACCAAGTTCAAAAGGCATGATCTGCCCTTGACGAAGCCAAACTGGGTCAGGTCCAATGTCTGCAAGTCCCCTATATCTTTGTTTATGAGCTCCATTATGATCCTCTCTATAGCTTTGCAGACTAGACTTGTTAAGCTTATGGGGCGGTAATTACCAGGGTCCGTAGAGGCACCGCCTTTGTGGAGTGGGACCACAGTTGCCGTACGCCACTCCTTGGGCACGTATCCTGTGGTAAGGCTGATATTAAACAGCTGCCTTATGTGCGGGTTTAATTCCTCATTTAGCTCGTGTAGCACACAGCCGGGGACACCATCCGGTCCCATTGATGCTGTGTTTTTAGCTTTAGAGAGAGCAGCTTTCACCTGCGCATTTGAGATGTCTGGGAGGCTACACTCCGCTTGTTATGGGTCTACTGCTTGAGGCAGCTTCCCCTATTTTGACTAGGTGGGTTCTCTCAGTGAGCTAGTTTGCTACCCATCTGGTAACATATGGATTGATGCCTAGTTGAGAGAGTTTATCTATTATGCCCAAGTAGGGAATAGTGTTGAATACTTTGGCCACGTCAAGGTAGGCGGTGTGCACTGTAAGAACTATGTCAACTGTTACAAGTGCCTTATTAGTGTACTTCGCTGCTTTCTTTAAAGTAGCTGCATTTGTGACCATCAATGAGATTTGTTGGTTTAGAACAAACATTGCTATAGATCAAAGAGGGAAGTCTCTAGTTTGCTGCTATTTTTTAAAGGCATTTTCACCTAAAATCAAACCAAAAGCATCTCTCATTTAGGTCAATGCATCTGGTCTGTGCACTCAGAGTTGGCCGTTGTATTAAACTACATATTTCTGGCTAGGGGTTAGTAGTCAAGATATAGAAAAAGTACATGCATTACATGTGAAAGGAAAAACAAGATATACAGATAAGAGACACCCAATCTAATTTTGAGAGTAATGCGGCAATGTTCCCTATAACTCAAAAGGGAGATGAACTAACAGATCACATTCTCTGTAATTTAAAAACAAAAAACACTCCACTTACATAAAACAGAAAAAAAACATGCAAGTTTTAGGTTCCTCAGAGGAAAAAAATGCTGGCAAA
Organism: Protopterus annectens; assembly: GCF_019279795.1. Taxonomy (NCBI): domain Eukaryota; kingdom Metazoa; phylum Chordata; order Ceratodontiformes; family Protopteridae; genus Protopterus; species Protopterus annectens. The sequence continues at coordinate 1,477,554,667 of NC_056732.1, forward strand.
TCCACTCATACATTTTTAGAAAGCAATTTATTCACTGATTAGCAACAAAACAACCACATTTTATAGTCAACCTACAAAACACACCCCACCTGTTCCATCACTAAAAACTTAATGTTCCAGCTTCCTCTTTTGAAATAACACTTTAAAATTCAAATGATCACTTTAGCCCAGGTGTGTTGTTGCAGTCATCAGAAAATGGAATTAAAGTTCATCTTCCAAGGAAACCTTTCTAGAATCTTTATAAACATCTTCTACAACATAAAATATAAACTGCTTAAAATTCTGACATTTTACAGAATGTCTATACATTTAATTTTTATTTCATTTTGTTCTGTATGGGACAATGTTTGTATATCCTCTGACTCAAAAGTTCTTTTGATGCAACCTATACAGAAAGCTTCACACACTTTGCTTGAGGCTGCATATACCAACGATTTACAATCAAAATGACCCAGAGCTTCATAAGCCCTCCTTGACTGGGGCAAAAAAAAAAAATTATTAAAGAGAAGGAGCTTTATCGGATTAGACTACTAAAGTTTTGTGTCTCAACAAAGTCCTTAATAAAAAAAATTCTCCTTGCTGACAAACCTAGGCAACTCACCAACAATTTCAAGCACTTGGGTACTGGTTGCCAAAACGTCTCAATTCTCCCTGCTGACAAACCTAGGCAACTCACCAACAATCTCAAGCACTTGGGTATTGGTTGTCAAAACATCTAAATTCTTTAAGATTTCTACTGAGGGTTGGGATGGTATGTAAACAACTGTCAAGAAACTCCACTCGTGTTCTGTTTCTACAGAAACAAGAAAGCAAAACAGTAATCCTTGTCTCTAAGAATTGAACCTACGACCTCCTGTATACCATGTGGCTGTCACTACCTCTGGACAGTTGGGTACGGAGCTTACCTTAGCAGCAGTTATTTCTCCTTTCTGCTTGGTATCACCAATATGTTGAGTTTTTATACCCACATCAAAATAAGATACAAATCTTTAATCCATCACTGCTTTAACAACTGAAAGTGCAAAGGAAAATACAAATTCTTGTCTGGGAATTGAAGTCAGGGTCACCCCCACATTCTGTGTAGCTATCACTACCTTTAGTAACAAAGAAGCAGTCTGTTTAATAATTAAGAAAATCCAGGAAACTGATGGTACCTCCTTTGGAAAGTAAGGTTTCTGGCAGCATGCAACCACACATCAGTTCTACTCCTGTTATGCTATGCTTTGAAAAGGTTGAAGCAAACTTGATTCAAACACATTTTTCTATTCAGTCACTTTAACATCTTTCTTTCGTTTGCCTCAGAATATTGACTACCAAACCACAAAGCAACTATTGCCCCTGTAACATCACTACATCTGATTTCCCTACGAATTAACTGGGTGAATCATTAACTATAACTAAACCTAAACAAAGTTAAAACCGACATTATACAAAAATATGTTACTACAACTTTCATCATCACCCAGCAATAATTACTAAAAAGTAAAATCAGCTGTGTATATTACATAACACAATGCAAGACCCAATCCTCATAAATGCAAAATGTGATCTGCAGTCTTTAGTATTTGTAAAGATCACTTTGGGTACTGGTTATTTGTCATTGCAGTAACATTTACTACACACTGCAAATTTACGTAATACTGAAATGTACACTAAGGGACTGTGTTTAACTTTCCCATGATTTTTTAAAAACTTTTGGCAAACTGTGTAGTTCTACAATTACGAATCTTTAACACTTATGGATATGGTGATGCAGTACATGCGACTTTTTGATTATTTCATTCCAATAATCTGAGCTTTTGTCAGTTCATTTAGAGCAGTTTCAACAGGTTCCTTTTCCCAGTGACTCTCAGACACACACCATTACAAGCTTATTCATTCACACTTCCCCCCTCAATCTAAAGAGCATTCAGAAAGAATGCAAGAAAATCATAGTTGTCATTTTTAGGATTAAAGTATGTTTTTAATCCACCCAATTCCTCATTTGACAGAGAAAGCAGTACAATGCAACCCCCATCCAGAGTGCATGAACAGTTCTGGCATGTGCATGCTCACACCGAGTCCCTAACTCTAGTAGAGCACTCAGTTGTACTACAGGTGCTCCTCTGCTTCCTTGTCCTCCTAACAAAGGACTGTGTCCAAATAGTATTGTCACATTCTCCTTAACTGACCTCTTCTAATTTCTGTCTGACTCACAAGAGACAGAGCTGTGGTCTCGTTTCAAGTTTTAGTACGCAGCTAAAAGCAGAATACAAGTAAAACACAGTGTAAAGAAAACAAACCACAGTATACAAAATAGAAAAAGGCAATAAAGTAATACAAAATAATAAAAAAAAAATTTTTTCATCTTACCTTTAAGCTTCTATTGCAAGACCACCAGTTATTGTAGAGCCCACATTCTGCCTCTCAGTAGTCATCTTGGGATTAGTGCTTCTGTTTTCTCCTGGTGAGAGAAGGAGTGCAGTTACATTATTTCCTGGAGACTGCTGATCACCAGAAAGCTTAACAACTGCTTTATATGTGACAGCTTAGAATCTGTGCTTATATTCTGATCCTGGTGAGAGTAGGAGCAGAGTGCATTGATTCCTGACTCTTTCTGGTTGGAGGGTGAGTGTGCTTAACATACCTGATTGGTCTGGTTGCTATTCGAGGCATCTACCACTAGAAGGCTACAAGCCTGCAGACTCTTGCATCATGTGGGACAAGACTGTGGATCACCAAACAGGTCGTGGCCTGCTTCCCTTCTTAGGATTGGTGCCAAAACTAGCTAGTTTTAGCTAGATATAGCCAGGTTTTTAGTTTCAGCACTCAGAACTGTTCCCTTGTGCTCAGCACTTGCTCAGAACTTGTTGTAAGTACTTAATAAACTACAAATTACTGCAGCACTTGACTTTCCTCACTTGTCAAGAGGAAAACAGTTCTTAAATTAATAAGCATCTATGCAGGCATGTCCATGGGTCAGCTCCCAGTGTTTTCTCCTATCCACCTGATGAATCTTGGCATCTTGGAGCAATGTGAAAAAGAAGCTGCAATGGTAAATTTGTAAAGCTGCTTGTTTAATGACACACACTTTTCATCCGGCCACAGTCCAGACTTCCTCAGACAAGAAAATGCAATAAGTATAAAAGCACATACTAAAATACTGATGTGAAAAAACACATGACAAAATGTGCCCAATCCTAACACTGCAATACTCTCACAATGAACTACTAAGCCTGAATTACGTGACTAATTGCAACAAGAAACCCCACCCTTCCTTCACCTCACACAAAGTTGAGGGAAAAATGTCAACAATCATCATATCAGTGTCAATACTGGGTAATATATTCAAAGTATAATGTAAAAATTAAATAATTATAAAACATAACGTTGAACCAACATAAAATCAAGGTAAAATTAGGTTAAAAACATAACCCAGTACTTCAGTCAGGCAATCCGCATTTAAAGTGAGTACAGCACCTTGTAGAATGCGCTGTGCATTTGTCATAGAAAATAATACATAACCTGAAGTATATGTAACTCGTTCTATGTATGTAAGATACATTAGAAATGTCAACTCAGTATCACTTACCAATCGCTGGTGAAATGTCATTTAAATTATAGTTGTTCCCGCTACCATGCTTTTGTTACATGAATTTCTCTGTTTCAAATTATTTAGTGTAAACTTAAAGACACCTCAAGCTACATAAAAAGGCCCAGCATGAAAATGGTAATACATCAGCATTTAAGTAACCAAGTTTACTAGGTACCCTTAAAGGGTTATAACTCTATCTATGAATGTTGGTTAAAGGCAGTCAACAGATAAACCACTTTTTATGTACTTCAATACATCTCATGTATTGCACTTGCCAATTCAAGTGAATCTATATCGGACCAAACTATCCCTTGGGGTAGTCAAAGGGTGGCTAAACTCAACCAATAAGACACCCCCCAGTTCAGAGCCCCAATGATTCCAAATGAACCAGTCAAAAAAGAGTAATATCCAGAATACTTGAACCACCAGTAAATGAGACAGATACTTGTTTTTCAAAATCTACATTTAACACATATATCGATTATATCTATTATTGATATATATTCTCTAAGGGGTATTCCTTGATTAGTCCTGGCATATGGGGTTGAGTGATCTGATTTTTTACACCTTGGTATGTTACCTAACATATGTTCAAGTTTCTCCGTCTTCACCCTGCAGGATTTACTAGGTGTATTCGATGTAGAAGCGATTATTGTGTGGGTTATTGGGGTTTGTTGGTCTTTCTGTCTCATTTACTGATGGTTCATGCATTTTGGATATTGCTCTTTTTTCAACTGGTTCATTTGGAATCATTGGGGCTCTGAACAGGGGTGTCTTATTGATTGAGTTTAGCCACCCTTTGACTACCCCAAGGGATGGTTTGGTCCATCATTGAATCGGCAATGGAGAACATCGAGATCTCTGTAGTGACAGAGACCTGGTTCAAGGCTCCAGAGAGCACCCCTGCATTACCAGGATATAATTCATACCACACCTTTCGGCTACCTAACCTGGACCAAAACACTAAAGGCGGAGGCATGTCCATATTCATTAAGGATATCCACACCTCCAGGCTAGTTGCTCAACATAATGCATCCGAAATTATCCAAGTGCAACTAAAACTGGGCAAGACTGCAATCCAGGTTGTAGCTCGTTACAGATTCCCCACCATGCCTCAGGATTCCCACTCTTCATGTCTTAAGATACTGGAAAATATTAAGGTACAACCCAATACCTTAATTATGTGCGATTTCAACTACCCCACAAGCAACTGGGAAAACTACTCATGTACCAACTCATTCACTCAACGTTTTCTAGAATTCATAAATTCCAATACCTTGGATCAGCTTGTCCACACCCCCACCAGGGGCAGCAATATCCTGGACCTGGTCATTGCCAATATGCGTAACCGGTGTTCCATGCCAGAGGTCAGCTCATCACTGGTCAGATCCGACCACAAACTAATCACCCTAGACATCCATATCCCACCTCCACCCCCCCCCCATTAAGGAAGCCACCATCAAAAACTATTCCAAAGCCAACTTCATGCTTCTTAAGACAGAAGTGACAAACTTCACGACATCCATGCAGACAGAAAATAGAGGTACAACTGCTGAATCTTACACAAATGCACTGTATAAGCACATTCATGAGTGCATGGATCATGCCAACCCCAACAGAACCAAAACTCTATCCTCCAAAAAAGGAAGCCAATCTGGTGGTCCCCTGCCATAAACAAACTCTACAACAGAAGGAAGAAGCTGTTACAAAAAAAGAGTAAACTGCCAAGATTGGAGGAACACCCTGGTCAGCCTCAGCAAGAAGCTGAGATCCCTCATAAAATCCTCCAAAGCCAGTTATGAAAATAAAATCGACACTGATTCTGAAGACAACCACAAAGCATTCTACAGCTATGTCAAGAATCTCAATAGCAAAACTCAGATCTGCTCTGAGCTACAACACAATGGCACTAAATATAGAGAACCAACCGATATTACCAACATCCTGGCAGATAGGTTCAGTGCTAACTTTACCCCCTTCTCACCCTCCACCACTGTATTGCACTGAAGTGCAATCTCGGAGTTGGTATATTTAAGTAGTGGGGGTGTGGGGGTGCAGGGGTGCTTGCCCCCCCCCTTTTGTTTTGGTCTTTAAATGTTTTTTTTTCACCTTTGAAGTATTAAAGTTTGATCGTTAAAGTTCGAACTTTAGTGATTTGAACTTTTACTATTTTGACAATGTGATATAGACCGTTCCACTCATCCCTCATCAGACCCATTATAGAGTACAATGCCCCGTTTGGCATATATCTCACAAGACACCTACTTTACCGGCCTCAAACAGATGCCCTACGCAGACCGTCTCAAAAAACTCCAGCTCTACTCCATCACATATCACCTACTCAGAGGTGATCTCTGCCTAACATACAAAGCTATGTCAAACCCAGAGCTGTTGGACATGCTACACTTAAAGAAATCCCAATCTCTCCAAACCACATGCTCCAGGGACCTAAATCTTGTCACCACAATAAACAGAACATGCTGGAGGGATAGATTCCTGTCCCAGAGACTTCCCATACTCTGGAACAAACTACCCATTCATGTCAAGCAAAGCTCCTCATTGGCCCTCTTTATGAAAAATCTTGATGACTGGATGAGAAATAGAAAATTCAACCCGGGGATCACGTTTGCGGCACTGAGCGATAGGGGCACAGGAAAATAATTTTCTTGGGTGGCGAAAGCCAGGGAACCTTTTTGGCTAGGCTTATATAGGCCCCAGGGCTGATAGTCTAGTACCTACCTATGAACCTATGAACATCTGTACACATGTGGCTGGAGAATACTGCAGGGCTCCACCAGCTATAAAACACCGGAACCATGACTTGAGCAGCTCAAACACACGCGCTATGATGTTTCTAGTTTGTGCATGTGCCTCATTATGGCATTCTTCAGTAGGTGCGTGTGCATTTCTGAGCGGTGTCATCATCCACGGTTCCAGTGCATAGCCAGCATCCTCCAGTTGATGGCCATACGAGATCTCCCCCACCGGCAAACATCTGGTACAGCTGTGATGCATGCCATATATAGGAGTCATGATAACTGCCAGGGCTGCCAGCACACATACATTCATGATAATGCCCTGGGCATTGCACACAACCTGGCAGATGATGGAGTGATACCCCTTGTGGTTGACATAGACTCTACCCTCCTCACTAGGCGCTGCTTTGATGTGTACATGAGTGCAATCTATGGCCTCCAGTACCTCAGGGTAGTGTGCTACATGGTAGAAGGGACACATACTGATGGCCCTCTCCTCAGGGGTGCAGGATAAATAAATATGCTCACTGGCATGTGTTTGCATGGCAGCCAGTAACTGGTGGAGTACCCTGGATGCTGATGCCTGTGAGACCCCCATCATGTCCCCTGTTCTTTGAAAAGTACCTTTAGCTAGTATTCTAAGGGCCACACATACCTTTGTTTCCACTGGATGGGTTCCCCCCTGTTGGCTATGGGTCTGAGCTGAGGGTGGCAGAGCTCAGGGAGTTCTTGTAGTTTGTCCCTTTCCACCTTGTAGTGCTCTACAATCTGCAGCTCATGTAGCTCCTGGAAGGTTACCCTGGGCCTGATCACTCTTTTCCTTCTTAGTCTAAGCTTATTGTCAGCAGCAGCATCTAGCACATACAGATGTAGCGGAGCAGCAGCCTCTAGCATTCTGTCAGTTAAAATTCCCAAGTTTGTACTCCAATGGTGCAGAGTATGGTGGGAAAAGCAGGTTGTAGGGTTTATGTATAATTTATAGTGTTCTGCTGCAGATGCAGCCTGTGTGATTGGCTATGATGCATTCCACCTGCCAGGTACATCACTGAGGGGTTTGAATGGCCCAATATAAGAGGAACAGGGGTTATCAGTTATATTTACATGATTGGCTTTCACAGGCAATTTCCTTTTTTTTTTAACTGCCTTCCCTGCTAAGCACAGCGGCATGGTGCAGACTCCTATGCCGCTGGTACAAACAATGCTCAGCAGTCAGTAGACACATACCATGGATGGGCATGCCCAGCACAGTGGAGCACCATGCAAACATGCTCAAACAAGCTAACACACATGCCTCAAAGCTAAACAAAGCTTAGCAGCACTGGACACACACCCCTGCTTAGCTGAGTAGTGTGCCATGCATATGGGCACTGCTGAGCTCCAATATGCTTAAACATATAGTGACACACCCCCTTTTCATGTCAGCTACCACTCCTGCGGACACCAACACAGTTCTGGGGCTACAAAGATTTTATCTGTGGGGACGGTAACCCATTTTTTCCTATTCAGTAACCCCAGCTCATTTGTATACATATCTGTGCACACAACATGGATACTACACTATTCCAAGGCCTGCCTCCTTAGCAACCACAGATATCTACCATTGTACATACTCTATGCAAGGCCCTATAATGCATTATTGCTACATATTTATTATTTTTTGTTTTTACACTTTTAAATATTTTGTTTGCTTAACGGCATGTTTGTGCACTGCTGTGCGCCATGCAAACATAATATGGGTATTAAAAAAAATAATTATTTTACATTATTTTCCATTACTTTTTGGAGACACAGGGCATAGTTTTGTACATATGTTTGTCTGCTATACTATTTCTGACCTTCTAACTGGACTTTTACAGCCCCTTGTTCACTTTTTAATTTCTTGTACATGGAAATTTTCTGTTTACACTTTGGACACCAACACAGGGTCTGCAGGACTGCCTATCTGCTTGCTAGATCACTCTACATCCTCATCTGCATGCAATTCACCTGATTATGAGGTGATTTGCATGCCACGGACACTTCTGTGTTGGCATGCTCGTGCATGCCCCTCAGGTCTGTTTACTGGATCACATGGCTGCTTGCTTTCATGTAAGCTCCGTGCCACCATGCCTACATGGAAAATTAATCCATGTAGGCTTTATTGAATCCCCCCAAAACTACATGAAATAATATGAAGGGTAAGTGGATGATCCGTAGTTTGAAACTTATTGCTAGATGTCAACACAGTTTTAGGCATTATTTTTTTCTCTCTTGAAAGAGAATTTACTAACTTTTGCTTCCATTTTTCCTGCTGTATTGCTGATTTTATTTTATTCCAAGATATGCATATACTTACTCTTGCTACAGTTCATTTATATCACCCTCTTCCCCAGGCTATTTTCTTGATGCATTGGTTTTTAGTCTATACATTTTACTTTTGCACATTCATCAAACTGACTGACATTCTTCTATCAGATGAGGGATTTTTAATCCCCTATAGTTGTAGCTTCAACTGTTTGTCAGCTGAAAAGTTTTGGGTCATGTCTGGAAAGGTAGTGTAATGTCATCTGACAGTTTGAGTTTCTTGTATCCAAGCTGTAGCCATAGCCTTATCTCTTTAGGAAATAATTAAAAGGATGTACGCAAGAGAAAATATCAGCGCTATTTAAACCAAATCACCCTGGAATGCTCCTACTTGGATCTGTACACAGAAAGGAAAAGTTTTTACCCCATTTTCTTGGCTCAATTATTAAGTAGTGTCCCAGTTTCCACAGTAATTTATTATTATTGTTGTTGTTGTTATTATTATTATTATTATTTACATTTTGCTTATCAGGCTAGCCCTACTGAAAAAAGTCCATGTATGAAACAACGTAGTATAAAATATAACGTAATGGTGCACCACACAATAAAAAGCATAAAGCAAACAAAAATAAATAAATAGATACATTAGTTATTTTACTTAGCTAAATATATAAAAAACACGCATATTGTCAGAAAGATGTAAAGCATGTTTATCCTAACGACACCTGACTGCACAGATTGCTGGCAAGATGACTCATGCTTAGGCTGCTGTGCATAATTCTACAGAAGATGTTGAGTAATTAGTGCATAAAGTAACCAGTTCTACAAGAGTAGGAATAGGGACACCAAATATGGACTGAAAATACTCTTCAGCATTGTCTGCTTTGTGCTGTGTTCCACTATAAGGACAGATATGACAAGAAAAAATATTAAATACTTTTAAGGAAATACAGTAACATTTCTCCAACATTCAGGACAGGAAACAGATATCTTCTTCCTGAAGAAACTGGTGAGTAGTAGAAGTAGTTTGTGTGTCTGTTAAAAGTTCACTAAAGCAAGAGCTGTCTTTTCTGAGATTACAGTAATAGTTCTAATACCTCAGGATGAGTATGGAATATGATCTGTAAATACTTGAAAGACTACAAAGTGACAACCTTAGAAGAACCTGCAGTTCACCTACTTTGCTTTGTTGAGGATTTAAAACTGCTATGAATTGTCCAAGCAATTCAGAGAAAAGCACAAATCAGGGAAATGGAGTCAGATTTCAGAAGCAGTGTAAGATGCTTGTGACTCACATTAATGCCATTCTATTTACATAGGAGTTACAACCCATTATTTCCTTATATTTAATAGCTCATATAAAGGGGACTTGAAATGGATTCTGGGAAAAAGACATCCAAGCAGTTAAACAGAACCCTGTTAATAAATGGCAGCCATTTTGTGAAAGAATAATTAAAATATAACAAGAAGTAAGTAGAGTCTTTTTATGCATTAAAATATCATGGAATACAAAGGTACAATGGAAAAATTTGAGTTCCAGGGTGGAAATTTTCTTTAAGTTATTCAAGCTAACATCAGAGTTCTTCAAACCTTTAGGTATTATCATATCTTCAAATATATATTTTTAAACAAGGTCTGAAATCTAATATTTGATCATACTAGAAAGTCTGAAGTTCTGTATTAATTTACATTCTATTACGTTGTACCTTTTATGTATATTTTGTGTATTTTTTTAATTGCAGTTGATGTTTTTTTCAGGTATTTGTGTATATCTGTATTTAGAGACAGATTTTATATACCCCCCCCCACACACACACACACACACACACACACACATGCACATGTACATATAGAGCAAATAGATCAGACAGTACGGAAAACTCATGTCAAGCAGAATAACATCAGCAGTGTATATACTAATTTAGGAGGTTTCAACACTTTTTAATTTATCTGCATTTATTTAAACTGTATTTGCCTTAATATTGCTACACACTCAAGTGTGCTAGCTTGTATTGCATTTAAAAAGTTTTTGCTACTGTTCTAACTGCTTTTCTGAAAAAAAAAAGTTCTAAGCTTGTTTCCCACCTTTCCTGTAATTAGTCTAGTCCAGATACAGATTTGCTGTATCCAGGACTGTTTTGTAAGTTCTCCCCAGACCTTTTGTGTTGGAGGCATGCCTTCCAGCTTATCAGTGGGAGTGGTAAGCACTAGGTCACCTATCTACCACAAGAGGAGTGGTTTCTGTTCCAGAAATTGTAGTTTATTGGCTGCGTGGGCATTTTTTCAATCCCTTTCAACTTTCTGGTTTAAAAGCCCATGTTTGCACACTGTGCAGCGGTGCTCAGCTGAGGTAAACTATTACAGGTGCCAGAAAGTCTGCTTTTCAATTTTCCCCTTAGAACATGCTTGTTCTTTTACTTCTTGCACTTTAATTAGTGCAATCAGCTAGCACTTTAACTATTAACTATTAACACTAGCTGTTCCTACGCAGTAAAAGCACCAGTACTTATAAGTTATGACCACCCTCCTGGTATGATTGTACAGCAACTTCCTGTGCTTTCTCCTGCTAACCTGGTGCATGTGGGCATTCTGAGACAGTGTGGCAACTGTCTAATGTACACAGATGACCCTCTCCTCTTACTTCCCAACACTCATACCTGTGAGAGATGCACTTATATCACCAAACTGGAAGCAGTGCATGCTCCAACCAAGACCGGACTAGATGGTCAAGAGGAGAAGGTCAACACCTGCAACTCACTACATAGAACACACAGCCCTCCAAAACATTAACCATCACAACCCACACATAGAAACACAAACCATACACCCACCTTTGTGGAGGCTCTCAATAAAAAATGACCCAAACAACAGAGACCCCTGAGACAGAAATGCACTCAACCACCACAACACAACCCCAACCCCAGAACACATAGCAAACCACCACAGTGTGCTCCTCAACCCAAGCCCTTAAGGCAAAACACTTTGCCCAATGTACTAATCATAGGAGACTCAATTGTGAGGCACACTGATGTCCCACTCACTAGGTTGAACAAGGAGAAGGTGACAGTTGTCTATCAGGTGCCAGGATCCACCACATAACACATGCACCCAGTTCACTCCACAACAAGTACAAATATGACTCAGTCATTGTCCATGTGGGTGTGAATGATCTGAGACATACCTCCCTGGACTACATGAAAAGAGATGTGATGGAACTCTCAGATTATGTGGCCCAGGCAGGTATGAACCTAGCCCTGAGCAGTATTCTACCATCACCCAGAATGATACCACAGTATGAGCAGAAAATAAATGACTTCAATAACTGGCTAAGTTTCTGGTGTCATTCTAAGGGGATCCAGTATCTGACAGCCTGGGATGACATGATCAACAGACCTTGATGCTTTGCCAGAGATGGCCTGCATCTCTCACCTCTGGGTACTGGCTAAGGCTCTTGCCACCCTTATAGTGCCTTTTTTAGGCAGTGTTCCAAAGACCAAAATGTCACTGTAACAACTATAAACAAATGCAATCTGAGGGTCATGCTGCTCAATGCTAAGTCTAAATCTCAAAATGCACTTGCTCAAAGATCTCCTCAAAATGGAGAATGTCGACATCTGTGCTGTAACGGAGACCTGGTTTAAAGAGGCAGAAAGCACCCCTGTGCTCCAAGGCTACAACTCATTCCATACCTTTTGGACCCAGAATACGTCCGGAAGCTCCAAAGATGGTGGTATCTCCATATTCTTAAAGGATACGCACACCTCTAAAGTGGTAGCCCAGCATAATGCATCTAAGATACTTCAGGTACAACTAATACTAGGTAAGATGGCAGTACAAGTCATGGCCTGCTACAGAACCCCAAACATGTCCCTAGACTCTCACTCCAACTTCCTAAGCACCCTGGAATCTATCAAGGTCCAACACAATACTCTCATACAGGGTGACTTCAACTACCCTTCCATCAGCTGGGAAAGCTATTCAAATTGTTCTTCTGGTATTTAAGCCCTAACTTTGAGAGAGTTTCTGTCTATACACACTGAGCAGAGTGGATGAGAGGTGTTGACTCCAACTCTTAGCTAAGATACATAAGTATCCTGTTTTTTTTCGATTATGTATATAGTTTATTGCTTCTAGCAATTTATATATAGTACTTTTATTGTAATCTGCACGGATAACTGATTTGTTTGCAGTTAAAAGCATTCTGTATCTTTACAAATCTTTGTCTGTTTAAAAACTTTCATTTTGTGGCATTCTGTAGTGCTTTGTAGGCTGATAGCTTTAGTATTTGTCCTAGTTCAGAATTATTGGCTCTGGGCTTGTTTGTTTATACAGTGACTGTTCAAAGCACATGAACAGGTCATCTTGAATTAGCTGAAGCCTTTCTTTACCTTGGCTAGATTGTGTTAATTGGCTGCAGGCTAGTGGAGGCTGGTTCTTTTGTGTTTTTGTAAAAAAAAAAAAAAAAAAAAAAGGTTGTTCTTCTGGTATTTAAGCCCTAATTTTGAGAGAGAGTTTCTGTCTATATACCCTGAGCAGAATGGATGAGAGGTGTTGACTCCAACTCTTAGCTAAGATACATAAGTATCCTGGTTTTTTTTCAATTATTTATACAGTTTATTGTTTCTTACAATTTATATATAGCACTTTTATTGTAATCTGCACGGGTAACTGATTTGTTTGCAGTTAAAAGCATTCTGTATCTTTACAAATCTTTATCTGTTTAAAAACTTTCATTTTGTGGCTTTCTGTAGTGCTTTGTAGGCTAATAGCTTTAGTGTCCCCACCCACCCTGTTAATGTCTTGGTGTTATACTTGATGGCTTTGCAGTTGCCCGCCCCTACTGTAAATCTGATCTGGGACACTCCTCCCAGTCTAGTGTCATTAGCTCATTCTACCTAATACAGAGAGAACATTTGATAAGGCCTTCCGTTTCTCCTTTTTGCCTTTCAAAAAAAATTTTTTTTGCCTGAATTTCCTTATGTTCTGACTGTGCTTCTCAAACATTTTGGAAATATAGAGTATATTTCAGAGCATTTATTATAACTGTAATTGCCTTAATATTGCTACAACTCAAGTGCTCTAGGTTGCACTGCATCTGAAATGTTTGTGTGTTTTAGCTGCTTTTCTGTATATATAGACTTCTCTGTATATGTAGACCAGCTACTTATTCAACTGTATTACTGCCACTTAAATCGTTTTTCTGTTGTGCCACTTGCCTTGCTTCATTTAAAAAGATTTAAATTGCTAATTTTGTAGAGTTTTAATTGCATTTACTGTTTAGGACTACACACTCAAGTGTGTTAGCCTTTTCTGTGTTTATTTACTGCATTATTGCATTGTTTAGCCTGTTTCAACAACAAAAAAAATATATATACTATCTTGTTTGCTCATTTCCCACCTTTTCTAGCCAGTCCATATCCAGGCTTTGCTTGTCTCATGACTTTATTTTCTGTGCTCAGAGCTATCCAGACCTTGCTGTGGTAGAGGGAAGTCCTACTGCCTACCAGTGAGACTGGTGAGCATTGTACTGCCTATCTAACACTAGAGGAGTGGTTTCCAGCTCTGAAATTGTAATTTTATTAGCCTTTTTGGGCTGATTTCTATCCCTTTCAACTTTCTGGCTTAAAAACGCATGTGTTTGCACATTTTCCACATCGTGCAGCACTGCGAGGTTACAGTTAAACTATTCCAGGCGCCAGAAAGTCTGCTCTTCAAATTTTCCCTTAGAACTAGCTGGCTTCTCAGTAGTAGCACTAAAATCTGAACCCCTGTGACTAGCACTTGCTCTAGAACCTGCTGGAAAGCACTAGGAAGCCTGAAACTGATACAAGCACTCAGCTGTCCTTGTCAATAAGGAAAAATTAATCATAGGCACTAAACAGCCTACAATTGCAAAGCACCTTGCAAAGGTAAGGGAAAACAGCTCTTAAACCTTACAAAAAAAGCACCTAAACAGGCATGTCCAAGGGTCAGCTTCCGGTGATTTTTCCTGTCCACCTGGTGAATCTGGGCATACTGGGGCAATGTGGCAACTGCCTCATGTACACAGACAATCCTCTCCTCCTACCACCCAACACTACAACCTGCGAGAGGTGCACTTACATAGCCAACCTGGAAGCTAAGCTCTCTCCGGTCAAGATTGTGCTAGACAGTCAAGAGGAGAAGGCTAACACCTGCATTACACCTCTAGCAACTCATAGCCCTTCAAAACCCACACCATCAACACCCACACATAGCAACTCTCTTTCAAGGCCCCCGAGCCTGTGGGAACCATTACTCAAGCCGCTGAATCTCTTACAAATGCCTTCTACCAGCACCTACAGGACTGCATGGATCAGGCAATCCCAAATAAAACAAAGACTCTTTGTACCAAAGGCAAGCGTCCAGTCTGGTGGACCCCAGCCATAAACAAGCTCTACAACAAAAGGAGGAAGCTACTACAGGATAGAGCAAAATCCTTAAAAGGGAAGACACCCTTGATCATTATAAGTAAAAAACTAAGATCTCTCATAAAATCATCCAAGGCAAATTTTGAGAGAAAAGTCACTAAGGACTCAAAAGACAATCATAAGGCCTTTTTTAGCTATGTTAGAAACCTGGGAGGAAACTCCCAGATATGCTCAGAATTAGTTCAAAATGATGTAAAAATCACTGAACCTACAGACATTGCCAACATACTGGCTGACAGGTTCAGTGCAAATTCTCCCAAAAGGTGAGATATCTATACCAGAGGATTGTAGCCCCCCAAACATCTCAAACGCTCAGGTGAGAACTGCTCTCTCCAAGGCGAAAAACACAGCATCCATGGGACCAGATGGTGTCCCCGGTTGTGTGCTCCACGAACTCAATGAGGAATGAAACCCGCAGTTAGGGCAGCTGTTTAATCTTAGCCTCACCTCAGGATACGTACCCAAGGAGTGGCGTACGGCAACTGTGGTCCCACTCCACAAAGGCGGTGCCTCCACCGACCCTGGAAATTACCGTCCCATCAGCTTGACAAGCCTGGTCTGCAAAGCTATGGAGAGGATCATAATGGAACTCATAAATAAAGACATAGGGGACTTGCAGACATTGGATCCAACCCAGTTTGGCTTTGTCAAAGGCAGATCATGCCTTTTAAACTTGGTTGACTTTTTCTAAACAGTCACCAAGGCCATTGATGAGGGCAAGGCAGTCCACACAGCCTACCTTGACCTGGCAAAGGCTTTCGACACAATACCCCACTCAGGTATCATTGAAAAACTCACCAGCTTAAATGTAAACCCATACATCACAAGATGGGTTGCAAACTGGCTAAGTGACAGAACCCACAAAGTCAGAGTTGCTGGCGCCATGTCAGACTCGAAGCCTGTCACAAGTGGTGTCCCACAGGGCTCAGTCCTGGGTCCACTCTTGTTCGGCATCTACTTTTCAGAAGTACAAGCAAACACAGGAGGGTTATGGCTGACAAAGTTTGCAGATGATTGCAAACTGGGCACCATAGTCGAGAACACATCTGACACAGATATCCTTCAGAAGGGTCTTATAGAAACGGATAACTGGTGCCAGAGCCATGGCCTAAAGTTAAATGCCAAAAAATGCATAGTCATACCCTTCAGGAAAAACAAGGTTACCCCTAGCTACCATATAGGTGGCAATCCACTAAGCACAGAAGAGGTTATCAGGGATCTGGGGACCCAAGTTGACAGTAACCTTTCGTTTGACACTCACGTTGCCAAAGTAGTTAGGAAGACCTTCTACATTGCCCACCTGATCATGAAGGGATTCACATCTAGATCAAGGGAGGTCATCGTCCCCCTGTACTCATCACTCATCAGACCAATGATTGAGTACAATGCCCCATTCAGAATGTATCTGACCCGACACCTGCAGCAATTGGAAAGGCCCCAAAAGTTCCTCACCAAAAGGATAAAGGGTCTCAAAAATCTGTCTTATGCTGCCCGACTGAAGGAACTACAGCTCTATTCAGAGGCTTACTGTCTGCTCAGAGGTGACCTGTGCCTGACATACAAGGCCATGTCCAACCCAGAATTGATGAACATGCTTCACCTCAAAAAATCTAAGTCCATCAGAACTACAAGGGTAAGAGACTTAAACCTTAACACGGTTATTAATAGGACGTGCTGGAGGGACAGATTCATCACCCAGAGACTCCCTATGCTGTGGAACAAAATCCCGATACATGTGAGGCAGAGCACCTCACTGGCTTTGTTCAAGAGAAATCTTGACCAATGGATGGGAGATCGCAGATATACCCCAGGGATTACCTCAGTGTCACTGCCTGACAGAGGCACAGCAAAATAATGGGCATAGTATCCTCCAAACTAAAGGGGTGGCGAAAGCCTCAAAACTCTGGGCTAGGCTTATAAATGCCCTTGGGCAGATAGCCTAGTATGAACCTATGAACCTATGAACCTATGAACACTAAACCCACATATGCGGAGGCCCTTAACATTAACCTGCCCAAGCAACAAGGACCTCCGAAGCCAAAACACAAACACCAGTCACAACCAAAGTGACACATAGCTCACAACACCAGTGTACCACCCAGCAACAGCCCCTAAGGCAAGACAATGTACCCAACACTTTAGTCATAGGTGGCTCTATAGTCAGGCACACTGATGTCCAACTCACCAGGCTGAACAAGAAGAAAATTACAGTCATCTGCCTGTCGGGTGCCAGGATCCACCACATAACGCATGCACTCAAGTCACTCCACAACAAGTACAAATACAACTCTGTCATTGTCCATGCTGGAGTGAATGATTTGAGACGTACCTCCCTGGACTACATGAAAAGAGACATGGAAGAGCTCTTGGATCATGTTACCCAGGCAGGTATGACCCTAGCTCTGAGTAGCCTCCTACCTTCGCCCAGAATGATACCACAGTATAATGACAAAATGATTGACTTCAACAATTGGCTAAGCTTCTGGTGTCATTCAAAGGGGATCCAGTATTTGTCTGCCTGGGAAGACATGATCGACAAACCACGATGCTTTGCCAGAGATGGTCTGCACCTGTCACCCCCTGGGATTCAGGTTACTGGCTAAAGCTCTTGCCACCCCTATAGTGCCTTTTTTAGGCAAGGTCCAAAGGATAAAATCACCACCGTAACAGATACAAGCATGCAAAATCTGAAGGTAATGCTACTCAATGCTAGAAGTCTAAACCTCAAAATGCACTCTCTTGAGGCACTCCTAAAAATGGAGAACATTGATATCTGTGCAGTGACTGAGACCTGGTTCAAGGCTCTAAAGAGCACCCCTGCAATACCAGGCTACAATTCTTACCACACTTTTCATCCACAAAACCAAGACCGAAACACTAAAGGTGGTGGAGTGTCCATATTCACCAAGGATATTCACACCTCCAGGCTAGTTGCCCAACACAATGCATCTGAAATTCTCCAGGTGCAACTAACACTAGGTAAGACTGCAATCCAAATTGTAGCTTGCTACAGATCCCCCACCATACCCCAAGATTCTCACTACACCTTCCTAAACATACTGGAAAATATTAAGATACAACCAAACACCCTAATACTGGGTGATTTCAACTACCCTGTCATTAATTGGGAAAACTACTCGGGTACCAACTCTTTTTCCCAACGGTTCTTGGAATTCATAAATTCCAATGCCCTGGAACAACTAATCCATTGTCCCACCAGGGGCTCCAATATCCTAGACCTGGTCATTACCAACATGGGAGATAGATGCTCCACACCAGTGGTCACGCCCTCATTGGTCAGGTCTGACCATAAGCAAATCACCCTTGACATCCACATCCCACCCCCACCCCCCCAGTAAGGAAACCTCCTTAAAAAACTTCTCCAAAGCCAACTACATGCTACTGAAGTCAGAAGTGACAAACTTCACAACACCTACTCAGACAGGATCTGGAAGTTCAACTGCAGAATCCTACACTAAGACACTGTACGAGCACATCCACTCATGCATGAATCATGCCATCCCAAATAGAACCAAGATGCTCTTCTCCAAAAAAAAGGAAGCCAATCTGGTGGTCCCCTGCTATAAACAAACTATACAACAGAAAGAAGAAACTGTTGCAAAAAAGAGGAAAGTCCCAGGATGCAAAAAACTCCCTCACCAGCCTCAGTAAGAAGCTGAGATCCCTCATAAAATCCTCAAAAGCTAGTTACGAAAATAAAATTGCCAAAGATTCCAAAGACAACCACAAGGCATTCTATACTTATGTCAAGAATCTAAATGGCAATGCTCAGATCTGCTCTGAGCTACAATAGAATGACATTAAATATACTGATCCCAAGGATATTGCCAATATCCTGGCAGATCGATTTAGTGCCAACTTCACCCCCCTCTCACCCCCTAAAGGGCCCATCTCAATACAAAAAGATTGCCAAATTCCAATAATCACAGCCACACAGGTAGAAACAGCACTCTCCAAGGCTAAGAATACAGCATCCATGGGACCAGATGACATCCCAGGCTGTGTACTACATGAACTACAAAATGAACTGGCACCCCACCTAAGTGTCATGTTTAATCATAGCCTCACCTCAGGCTTCGTGCCCCCTGAGTGGTGCACAGCTACATTTATCCCAGTCCACAAGGAGGGATTCACCTTGGATCCCAGGAACTACCATCCCATCAGTCTGACAAGCCTGATCTGCAAGGGCATGGAACACATTATTATGGAACTTATAAACAAAGACATTGGCAACCTTCAAACACTGGACCCCACCCAGTTTGGGTTTGTGAAGGGCCATTCTTGTCTCCTGAATCTGATTGACTTCTTCTAATCAGTCTCCAGAGCTGTGGATGAGGGTAAGGCGGTCCACACAGCCTATCTGGACCTTGCCGAGGCCTTTGTCACCATCCCCCACTCTGGAATCATAGATAAACTTACTAAGCTGGGCATAAATCCCTAAGTCACTTGATGGGTTGCCAACTGGCTTACTGACAGAACCCGGACTGTAAAAGTAGCCGACTCCAAATCCAGCTCCAGACAAGTGACAAGTGGAGTACCTCAGGGTTCAGTCCTGGGACCACTCTTGTTTGGCAACTACTTCTCTGAAGTACAGGCCAACACTAAGGGACTCTGGCTAACAAAGTTTGCAGATGACTGCAAACTGGGAGCTATTATTGAATCCCCAAATGATGTGGATATTCTACAAAAGGGCCTTACCGAAACAGATGCCTGGTGCCAGAGCCATGGGCTCAAGCTTAATGCCAAGAAATGTATAGTTATCCCCTTTGGAAAAAAGCATGTACCCATGAACTACCACATAGGTGGCAGGACACTAGACATCAAAAGTGTGATGAGAGACTTAGGGACACAAGTGGACAGTGGTCTCACTTTCAATAACCACATCACCACAACAGTCAGAAAATCCTTCTATGTGGCACACCTCATCACTAAGGGCTTTTCATCCAGAAAAAAGGAGGTCATTGGTCCACTGTACTCATCCCTCATTAGACCCATTCTAGAGTATAATGCCCCCATTTGGTTTGTACCTCACAAGACATCTACAACAGCTGGAAAAGCCACAGAAATACCTCACTAAAAGAATCACAGGCCTAAAGCAGATGCCATATGTTGACCATCTAAAAAAAACTCCAGCTAAACTCTGTGGTATATCGTCTACTTAGAGACGATCTCTGCTTAACATACAAGGCCATGTCAAACCCTGAGCTGTTGGACATGCCCCACTTAAAGAAATCCCAATCCCTCAGAGCCACACACTCCAGGGATCTAAACCATATCATCACAATGAACAAAACATGCTGGAGGGATAGGTTCCTGACCCATAGACTTCCCATGCTCTGGAATAGACTGCCCATACATGTCAAGCAGAGTGCCTCATTGGCCCTTTTCAAAAGGAACCTTGATGATTGGATGGGAGATAGGAAATTCACCCCGGGGATCATGTCAGTCACCCTGCTAGACAGGGGCCCAGAGAAGTAAATGTTGTGGGAAAAAATTTCCAGGGAATTGTTATGGCTAGGCTTGCATAGGCCTTAGGGCCAATAGCCTAGTACCAACCTATGAACATATGAACCTAAGTACCAATGTACAGGCCCAATGCTTTCTGGAATTTATCATTTCCAATGCCTTGGAATAGCTCATTCTGACCCCGACTAGAGGAAGCAACATCCTTGACCTGGTTATCACCAACATGGGAGACTGTTGCTCCACACCTATAGTCAATTCCTCCCTGGTTAAATCTAACCACAAACTGATCACCATGGAAATCTCCATCTCACCTATATCCCCAGCTAAGGTGACCACACTGAAAAACCTCTGGAAAGCCAACTTTGGGCTCCTAAAAATAGAGGTGGCTAACTTCTCAGCACCCATGCCAATGGAAAATAGCTGCATGACTGCCAAATCATATACCAATGGACTGTACGAGCATGCACACAAATACATGGACCTTGTCATACCAAAGAGAACTAAGATGCTCTCCTCCAAAAAAAAGAAAGACAATCTGGTGGTCCCCAGCCATCAATAAACTACAACAGAAGGAAAAACTGTTGCAGAAAAAAGTCACAAGACTGGAAAACCTCCCTTATAAGTCTCAACAAAAAGCTGAGATCCCTTATCAAATCTTCTAAAGCCAGCTATGAAGCCAGAATTGCAGCTGACACCAAAAACAACTACAAAGCCTTCTATAGCTATGTGATGTTTGGAGAGAGATGGGCGAAGGCTGCCAACCTAGTCAAATAGAATTTGATACATAATTCTATCAACTGTATAAATACATGTAAAATGCAGGCTTGAGTTTTTAAATGTAAGAAAACACTGTAAAATGTGAACTTCAAGATTGTTGCAGCATTGCCATCTGCTGTAAGAAAAACCAAGCCAAGTATTTCAAATGTGCCTTTTTAAGTTGAAAAGATCTTATGAATCTCTTTAATGTTAGAATTTGGCTCCAGGGTGGCTGGATGAAGATTTTATGCCTATTGTTTTAAGGCTAAAGTTTATGACCAGAATTTAGATGTGGAATGTGCTTTAATGCTCTGGTTTCTTTTAGAATATACACGTGAAATGTCTTCTATTGTTGTACGTTTCTGTGCAGGTGTTAGATTGCTAAATAATGCAGTTTGTGGCCTGAGAACTCAAACCAGGTGTTAAGATGATGCAATATGAATACTGGGAAAACCTAAGTGTCAAAAAGGATGTAATTTTGGGAGGGCCTTAGAGACATGTTTCTTAGTAATGTTTAAATACTATTTCTCTCAAGAGACAAAAAGCATTTTGATCTTGGATATCCAACTTACCAGCACTCTGCTTTATGCTCACATGTAAGTTTTAGCACTGTGATTTCTTGTAGGAATAGTTAAAGCTAGTAAAGATTAATTAGGTCTTTTTCTTTGAAATCAGACCTGTCCTACTATATTATTTTAAGTTTCTGAGTGATCTCTGAACTCTTAGATATCTCTGTGGTGTAGTAGTTTTGTCTTGTGTTTTAATTATTTATTATTAAATATTTTTAAAACCTTCTACCTCTGGCTGATTTGTGTAGAGATAAGCTCTAGAGTACATTACATATTTATAGAGGTTATTGTAATAGGCCACTCTAAAGTACGCCTTGACAGTTAGTCATACTACCAGTGGATATTAATATTGCACAGTAATAATTGGACACCCTTTTAAGGGCCTTTTCCGTAGCTGATATTATTAACTAGGTGGTGGCAGTAATTACTACCGTATAGTCTGGGTAAAGGGGCACAGTTGGCAGGGACACGAAGCACTGGTTGGACAGAGAGGGCACTGGAGGTTTTAGTTTGTCCAGTTAGGCTGTGACCTGGACCCGATAGCTGTGCCAGTGGGGAGGCTTATTGGGGACCTGGTGAGTAAGGGAGCAACCAGCCCCAGACTGACTGGGTTTTCTGTGTGCACTTTAGGGAAATTGTACTTTACTTTGTGTATAAGTTATCCTTTCCTCTCTTCTATGAGATGACCTCCCTGGTGTTAGTGGTGAGGATTGAGGCACCTTGATTGCTGGGCCAGGGCACGGTTGTCACAAGTTTTTGGCAGTGGTGGGATCTACTTCACATACTAATTGGCTTGTAGTGGTGTGGGTAGGGTGAATTCCTGTAGCTTATGTACAGTGATCTCTAAAAGTGTTTTGTACTCTAAAACAACCACACAGTGTATACTCAGAGTTCAGATCACAATTGTTTTATTTCTTTTGTTAGCTTAGTGTTAGTCAGGGTGAGCAGGCAGCATGTCAGCAGAAGAGTATGGAAAGCTGACAAGGAGCCAGCTGGCGGAGATGTGCCAGGTTAAGGGACTGGTGCATGGAAACCTGACTAAAGCTGACCTGATTGCAGCTGTGGTTACAGCTGCATCAGAAAACAGCAGCCTGGAGGACAATCAGACTGACAGTGGAGATACAATATCCTCAGAGAATGGACAGCTCAGCCTTTCTGCAGTGGACTTAAAAATCCAGATGGAGCTAAAGAGACTTGAGTTGGAGGCCAGGCATATGGAACTAGAAGCAGCCAAGAAAATAAGGAGTCTACAAGCTGAGGAAAATGAACAGCAGAGGAGGCATGAGAGGGAAATGCTGACTCTTCTCCAGAGTCATGGGGGTAATGGGGAAGGGAGTAACCGGAACCCAGAAGCACAAAAGGTCAGTACATTTCTTCCACAGTTTAAAGAGGGGGATAATTTTGATAGCTTCATTCATATGTTTAGTGGGTATGTAAACAGTATGACATTGACCAAAGGCTCTGGGTATGGTTCCTGACACCCTTACTCCATGGTAAAGCTGTAACTTCTTTAGCAAAAATGCATGACACTGACTGTTTTGATTATACTGCTGTAAAATGACATTTATTAGAATGTTTTAAGCCAACACCTGAAATGTACAGGGAAAAAGTTTCATGAGCATAGACGCAATGCAGATAAAAATGTATGTAAATATGTTGCTGAACTGAGCACTTATTTTCATAGCTGGGTGAGTGGATGTTAGGTCACCACTTTTAAAGGGCTGGCAGACCTTTTGGTAAGGGAACAAGCCCTTACTACTTTCCCTGAGGACATGAGGATCTGGTTAGCTGATAGACAGCGTGCTACTTCAGAGGAGTTGGGGAAGAAGGGAGACCTATACCTAGCAAGCATGGCAGCCCTGAACAGGAAAGGGACTCCCAGTACTGCTCATGGGACTAAAGGAACCCATGGTGGGCAGCACAGACTGCCCCAACAGAATACACCAGCAGCAGGGAAAGCCACTAGTCCAGGTATACATCCAGGAGCTAGGGTTAAATGTTTTGAATGCAACCAGTGGGGCCATGTGGCATACAGATGTCCATGGAAGCAAGGTGGGGAACAAAAGGTGAAAGAACCAGTATGTGGGAAAGACAAAATGCCAACAGTAGGTTGTCTTGAGACAACAGTGGCATGGAACTACCATCCTGCAGATGTCCTGAGAGGGAAGGATTTGGATGAGGCAGTACTATGTACTTATGCAGTTACATGCAGTGAGGCTAAGAGACAAGCATGTAGATCTGGTAGCCTGGGGGAGACCCAGACAGACTGCACACTTGCAGCCAGGACTGCTGAGGTGGTTACTTCAGGGAGTAGTTTACACTGTAGCAGTGAGACTGAATGTGAGACACAGCTGCTTGTGGGTACTTATGTTCCCTTTGACAGGGTAACTGCAAAGGTAGAGGTCTGTAGTAGTACCCAGGCTGACAGTGAGGCACTGCTGTCAGAGGATGCCAGACTTCCTGTGGAAGGGGAGCTGGGACGGGTTACAAGGAGAGACTTGAGACAGGCTCAGCTCTCAGACCCTACATTGCAAGTCCTGAGGCAGGTAGCTAGGGAGGTACCTGATTCTCAAGGGAAGGGGGACTCTGTATACTGGAACAAAGGGTTACTGTACAGACAGTAGACCCCTGAGAGAGGGCTAGAAGGTGAGAGAGTACAGCAGTTGGTAGTGCCTAGAGCTTACTGTCTGGCGCTTCTAGCTATAGCCCATGATATTCCCTTTGCAGGTCATGTGGGCATAAAACGTACAAAGAGGCGTATTATGCAAAACTTCTATTGGTTTGGAATTTCCAGAGATGTAACAGGGTACTGCAGGACCTGTGAGCAGTGCCAAAAGGTAAGCAAGGCAGGAGACAAGGCGGGAGCTCCTTTGATGCCTTTGCCTGTGATTGAGGAGCCATTTCCGAGGGTAGCTATGGATATTGTGGGTCCTCTGAGTACCCCAAGTTCCACAGGGAAAAAGTATATCCTAGTGATGGTTGATTGTGCTACACGATACCCTGAGGCAGTGGCTTTGTCCTCCATTGAGGCAGAGAAGGTGGCAAATGCTTTGCTAGAGATTTTTAGCAGGGTAGGTTTCCCAAAGGAAATACTGTCTGACAGAGGTGCCAGTTTTATGTCAGACCTGCTAGCTTGTCTGTGGAAGTCCTGTGGGGTGAAGCACATGAAGACCACCCCCTAATATCCCCAGACTAATGGTCTTGTTGAGAGGTTAAACTATACAATCAAGTCCATGCTACTGGCATTTGCAGATCAGCTTAAGAGGGAGTGGGACAAATATTTGCCCCATCTGTTGTTTGCTTTCAGAGTGGTTCCCCAGGAATCCACAGGTTTTTCACCCTTTGAGTTGCTGTATGGGCATAGGGTGAGGGAACATCTAGATTTAATTTGAGATGAGTAGGAAGGTGAGTGTGAGTCTCACAAGGAGTCTGTTGTGGCATATGTCCTGAACCTCAGGACAAGGCTCAGGGAACTCATGGGCCTGGCCCAGGAGAACCTGGCAGAAGCCCAACAACAGAAAAAAGTGTGGTATGACAGGAATGCTTGAGCTAGAGACTATGCTGTAGGGCAGCAGGTGATGGTTCTCATTCCTGTCAGACACAACAAGCTACAAGCAGCTTGGGAGTGACCCTATAAGCTGGTAAGAAAGGTAAGTGATGTTAACTACATGGTGGAAGTGCTAGGCAGACAGCAGGGGCATGAATTGTACCATGTTAACATGATGAAACCTTACCATGATAGGGAGGCCCTTGTGCTGAGCATTTGCAGTGGATTGCAGGAGGAGTCTGAGGGAGATCTGGGGACAGATCTCCTCAGTGAAGCTCAGGCTGACACCACGGTGGAAGAGGTAGCATTGTCCCAGCAGCTATCTCCTACCCAGGTTCATGAAATCCGAGCAGTGTTGCAGGAGTTTGGGGGCATGTTCACTGGGAAACCAGGGAATACCCACCTGGTGCTGCACCAGGTGGATACAGGACCCCAAAGGCCTATTGGGCAGGCCCCTTATAGGGTGCCAGAGAGAGTCAAAAAGACTCTGAGGGAGGAGGTACAGGAGATGTTGGAACTAGGGGTGATTCAAGAGTCCAACAGTCCCTTGGCCTCACCAGTGGTGTTGGTGCCAAAGAAGGATGGCAGCAACATGTTCTGTGTGGATTACAGGAAATTAAATAGTCACACAGAGTCAGATGTTTACCCCATGCCTAGGACAGATGAGGCCCTAGAGCAGCTGGGTGGGGTTAAGTATCTTACAACCATTGATCTTACCAAGGGCTACTGCAGGTGCCCTTGACTCCCAGTGCTAGAGAGAAGTCAGCCTTTGTGACTCCTTTTGGCTTGTATGAGTTCACAAAGATGCCCTTTGAGATGAAGAATGCCCCAGCGACTTTCCAGAGGCTGGTAGATCATATCATAGCAGGAGCAGGAGGGTTTGCCCTTGCTTACATGGATGATATTGCTATCTACAGCCATTCCTGGCAAGAGCACCTTCAGCATGTCAGGGAGGTGCTGGGCAGACTACTGAGGGCAGGGATGACCATTAAGCCAAGCAAATGTCAGGTGGGTATGGTAGTGGTCTCCTACCTAAGACATAGAGTGGGGAGTGGTAAGATAAGGCCAAAACCTGCCAATGTGGAAGCCATTCAGGCATGGCCTGCACCCATTACCAAAAAGCAGGTGAGGACATTCTTGGGGACAGCAGGGTACTACAGAAAGTTTGTTCCCAATTATAATACTATAGCTGCTCCCCTTACAGACCTGACAAGGAAGAAAAAGCCAGATAAGATAGTGTGGACCCCAGCATGTGAGCAGGCATTTCAGAAGCTTAAGGAAGCTTTGGGAGGACCCCCTGTGTTAGACAGTCCAGACTACAGCAAAGACTTTGTTGTGCAGGTGAATGCTTCAAACTATGGGGTGGGGGCTGTACTTGGCCAGATTTCTTCAGAGGAAGAAGAGCACCCAGTGGTTTATCTCAGTCATAGGCTCCAACCCAGGGATGAATGCTATGCAGTGGTAGAAAAGGAATGTCTAGCCATAGTGTGGGCACTACAAAAACTTCAGCCTTATCTGTATGGAAAAAAATTCACTGTGATGACAGATCACAACCCTTTAACATGGTTAAACAGAGCCAGTCAGCAAAATGCCAAGTTGCTAAGATGGAATCTGGGGTTGCAGGCATATATGTTAGTGCAGCACCACAGTGGGAGTAGCAATGCCAATGCAGATGGGCTCTCAAGACAGGAAATGGGGTGAGGTACACCCAGATAGACCTGACACTCTCAAGTGATATTTCTCAAGGGGCACTTGAAAAACTTGCTTTAGTTCCCCGAGGGAGAAGAGATGTGATGATTGGGGAGAGATGGGTGAAGGCTGCCAGCCTAGTCAAATAGAATTTGATACATAATTCTATCAACTCTATAAATAAATGTAAAATACAGGCTTGTGTTTTTAAATGTAAGAAAACACTGTAAAATGTGAACTTCAATATTGTTGCAACATTGCCATCTGCTGTAAGGAAAACCAAGCCAAGTATTTCAAATGTGTCTTTTTAAGTTGAAAAGATCTTATGAATCTTTTTAATGTTAGAATTCAGCTCCAGGGTGGCTGGATGAAGATTTCATGCCCATTGTTTTAAGGCTAAAATTTATGACCAGAATTTAGATGTAGAATGTGCTTTATTGCTCTGGTTTCTTTTAGAATATACATGTGTAAGTTTCTGTGCAGGTGTTAGATTGCTAAATAATGCAGTTTGTGGCCTGAGAACTCAGACCAGGTGTTAAGATGATGCAATATGAATACTGGGAAAACCTAAGTGTCAAAAATGATGTAATTTTGGGAGGGCCTTAGAGACATGTTTCTTAGTAATGTTTAAATACTATTTCTCACAAGAGACAAAAAGCATTTTGATCTTGGATATCCAACTTACCAGCACTCTGCCTTATGCTCAAATGTAAGTTTTAGTGCTGTGATTTCTTGTAGGAATAGTTAAAGCTAGTAAAGATTAATTAGGTCTTTTTCTTTGAAATCAGACCTGTCCTACTGTATTATTTTAAGTTTCTTTGTGATCCCTGAACTTTAAGATATCTCTGTGGTGTAGTAGTTTTGTCTTGTGTTTTAATTATTTATTATTAAATATTTTAAAAACCTTCTACCTGTGGCTAATTTGTGTAGGAATAAGCTATAGAGTACATTGCATATTTATAGAGGTTATTGTAATAGGCCACTCTAAAATAAGCCTTGACTGTTAGTCATACTACCATTGGATATTAATATTGCACAGTAATAATTGGACACCCTTTTAAGGGCCTTTTAGTAGCTGATATTATTAACTGGGTGGTGGCAGTAATTACTACCGTATAGTCTGGGTAAAGGGGCACAGATGGAAAATCTGTGTCAGCCTTTCCCAGGAGTGTCTGTGAAGTTGTATAAATACTTATCTCTAAGTGTGTGTGTGTTTTGTCAACTACTTGGCAGGGACACAAAGCACTGGTTGGACAGAGAGGGTACTGGAGGTTTTAGTTTGCTTAGTTAGGCTGAGAACTGGACCCTATAGCTGTGCCAGTGGGGAGTCTTATTGGGGACCTGGACAGCAAGTGCGCAACCAGCCCCAGACTGACTGTGTTCTTTGTGTGCACTTAAGGGAAATTGTACTGTACTGTGTGTATTAGTTATCCTTTTCACTCTTCTATGAGACGACCTCCCTGGTGTTAGTGGCAAGGATTGAGGCTCCTTGATTGCTGGGCCAGAGCACAGTCATCACAAGCTATATTAGAAACCTCAGAGGCAATACCCATTTATTATGTTTTGCACAATGGCACCTCCTATACTGAACCAACATATATAGCCAACATACTGGCCAACAGATTCAGTGCCAACTTTACTCCTTCCCCCCAAAGGCCCTATCACAATACCAGAAGAAAGCCTGTTACCCAACATTTCTGTGGCACAGGTAAAAGTTGCAATGTCCAAAGTCAAGAATTCAGTATCCATAGGACTTGATAATATTCCTGGCTGCATCCTGTATGAGCTGCAAAATGAACAGGCACCACATCTTTGTGCCCTGTTCAATCACAGCCTTACCTTAGGCTATGTCCCTAATGAATGGCACACTGTTACAGTCATCCTGTTCCATAAAGGGGGAACAGCTACAGACCCTGGGAACTATCACCCCATTAGCCTAATGAGTCTGGTATGCAAAGCTATGGAGCACATCATCATGGACCTGCTTAACAAAGATATAGGCAATCTCCATACTCTTGACCCCACATAGTTTGGCTTTGTCAAGGGGAGATCCTGCCTGGTGAACCTGGCTGACTTCTTCAAAGCAGTCACCAAGGCAGTGGATGAGGGTAAGGCTGTGCATACAGCCTACCTTAACCTAGCCAAAGACTTTGATACAATTCCCCACTCAGGCATCACTGATAAACTCACCAAACTAGGCATCAATCCTTACATCACTAGGTGGGTTGCAAGTTGGCCACAGACAGGACCCGCAGAGTGAAAGTTGGGGATTCCAAGTCAGACTGTCGACCAGTCATGAGTGGAGTCCCACAGGGCTCAGTCCTGGGCCCTCTCCTGTTTGGCATCTACTTCTCAGAAGTCCAGGCCAACACAGAAGGACTCTGGCTGACCACGTTCACTGATGTCTGCAAGGTAGGACTCATTATCAACTCTCCAAGTGATGCAGACATCCTACAAAAGGGCCTCTCTGAGACCAATGACTGGTGTCAGAACCATGGCCTGAAGCTTAATGCCAAAAAATGCATTATCATTCCCTTTGGAAAAAATTCAGTTCCCATGAATTACCACATTAATGGGAGCCCACTGAACACTGAAGGGGCCATAAGAGATCTGGGCACCCAGGTCAACAGCCACCTCAACTTTGACCACCACATTGCCACTGTGGTCAGAAAGTCTTTCTGAGTGGCACATCTTATGACCAAAGTTTTTGCATCCAGGAAGAAAAAGGTCATCATCCCTCTCTACTACTCATCCCTCATTAGACCAATCATCGAATATAATGCTCTGTTTGGCATGCAGCTGACCAGACACCTACAACAGCTGGAGAGGCCACAAAAGTACCTCACAAAAAGGATACTAGGCCTTAAACACATGTCCTACATGGACAGACTCAAGAAACCTCAGCTGTTCTCAGTCTCTTATCGTCTACTTAGAGGTGATCTCTGCTTGACTTACAAAGCCATGTCTGACACAGCCCTACTTGAAATGCTACACCTAAAGAAATCCCAATTCTCCCCATGCCACATGCTCCAAAGATCACAACCTCATTACCACAATTAACAAAACATGCTGGAGGGACAGATTCATCTCCCAAAGACTGCTCATACTCTGGAATAAGCTTCCCATTCATGCCAAGCAGAGCACCTCACTGACCCTCTTCAAGAGAAATCTTGAAGAATGGATGGGTAACAGAAAGTTCACTCCAGGGATCATTCCAGTTGCCCTACTGGATAGGGGCACTGTGAACTAACATCTGGTGGCACGGTGCTTGGGAAATTTTTTGGGCTAGGCTTGTAAAGGGTCCGGGGCCATTAGCCTAGTGCACACCTATGAACCTATGAACATGTTATTCTGGGAGAAGTACAATGAGTGAAAACAACCAAACTATTTCCTCTATATTGACAATTTGGTGTTTTTATGTAAGGAATGGGGTGAAGAAGTGGAATTTTTTTATCCATGACATTCAAGATAATAATTTTGGTTTGAAATTTGATGGGATTCAGAAAGGTAATGATATCCCATATTTAGATATTAGGTTAATGGGAAATGTTAGACAGCCTACTGAGACAAACATATATAGAAAATTTAATAATGTGAATTCCTTTTTATATGGAAATAGTTGTCATCCAGCACATTTAATTTCTATGATACCATATAATGAGTTTTTATGTTTAGAAAAATTATGTAGTAAGGAAAAAAATTTGTATAGGGAAATGTGTAAGACAGCTGAAATATTTGTCAGTAGAGGGTATAATATTAATGAAGTAATTGAAGCCAGATGTAAAATATTAGACAGACATTGTAACAATACTTTTAGTATGCCCATACCTAATAATGGAAGATATAATGGACATAATAAAGAACAGATACATAAGGGAAAGGACGTTTATTTTGTAACAACTTATATTTTAACTGAAAGAATTATTAGGGAGGTTAAAAATCACTGGCCAATGTTGTTAGGAGACAAGGATTTAAAGAAAATAATGCCCAATCTTCTTCTTCTTCTTCTTTCGGCTTTTCCCGGTTAGGGGTCGCCACAGCGGATCATCTGTCCACTCATGACTGGCAATGAAGTTTTACAGTGTTGAGTTGCCAGCCTGATGCCCAACCTTCCACAGAAGGCACACACATGCACGCACTCACACCTAGGGCCAATTTAGAGTGTCCAATCCACCTACATCATGTCTTTGGGATGTGGGAGGATACCGGAGCACCCAGAGGAAACCCACGTGACCACAGGGAGGACATGCAGACTCCGCACAGAAGGCACCTCAGCCAAGGATCGAACTGGAGAACCTCTTGCTGTGAGGTGGCAAGAAATAATGCCCAATAATGTTCAAATATCTTAAAAGAAAGGTAGAAGTTTAGCCGACATGTTAATTCATAAAGATTTAGTTCCATCTAATGCTATTATGTATAATGAATTGGTTCTGAATAAAGGTGTAATAAATGTTGCATCTGTAAGTATGTTGTTAGGAAATTTGAAAAAATTAATGGCGTGCATTTTTTTCCATATGGGCTCTATAATTGTAACACTGAAAGTGTTATATATTTGTTGAAATGTGACTGTGGATTATATTATGTTGGTGAAACTACTAGATCTTTTAAAAAACTCATATAAGAGCATATTAGGGATATTATTAATATAAAAATGGAAAGTCCTTTGGGGGCTCATTTTAAATTTTGTCATAAATCTAGTCCAAGTTGTTTGAAAGCAACTGTTTTAGAACAGGGGAAGTTGCAGTTGGGAGAATGCCAAGAAATAAAAAGTAAGCTGTTGTATAAGGAGACACTTTTTATTTTAAAATATAATACAATGGAGCCATTAGGCTTAAATAAAGAATGTAATTGGAGGTTAATAATTAGGTGATTAAGGGTTAATTGAAGGGAATATTGTATATAATAGAGAGTGTTTTCAATGTATGTTTCTCTTTGAAGGCTGTGTGTTAAGCAGAAGCCTTATGTCTTGTGAATAAATTGGTGTTTTGTTAGTAAGTTTCTGTGACCGTTTGGTTGTTTCATTTATTGTTTTATATAGAGACCCGAGCCTGAAATGAAACATTGCTTTAATTAAACTTGCTATCTGCTATTCTTAAGGGGTCCTGTTCACCTGAAAATATCTTATGATATATTTTGTAACCCCTTCAAAAGCAGTTTATATGTCTCCCAGCCCATTTCCCATCAGTAGTCCAAGATTCTTCAGATTTGATAACTCCAATAAAGTATATGGATGCATTCACATTGGATCTGACCCAGATTGTCCAGTCTAAAGGAATTTTTGAAAGAAATTTGTTAGCAGAACTGGACTATTATCTCCTTTAGAAACATTCTTGGTATTCACATCATACAGGATGAGTAAAATGTTCTAAGACCAATAAAAATGTTTTATACCCTAAAATCTGCTCTTAGAAAGCACATAACAAAAGTGGAGGCACCCAACCTGCCCAGCCATAAAGAATAATATATTATCAGCGACAACTCCTGACAACTGGATGCAGAAACAAAAAACATGAATGAGATTTTTTTTAATGTTCATGTAAAGTGGATTACATGGATGCTAAGTGCTTTCTCTGTATTTCCTTGCATGTGATTTGCATTATTTTACTTCTTTCTGTTTGCTTACTTGTTGAGAATTACTTCACATAATCTTATTTTTCTTTCAGCTGTTCCCATTAGGGATCACCACAGCAGATCATCTGCTTACATTTCTTCCTGTTCTCTGTATCTTGCTCTGTCACACCAACCACCTCTCTCACCACGTCCACAAACCTTATCTTAGGCCTTCCTCTTTTCGTCCTACCTGGCAGCTCCATCCTTAGCATGCTTTTCCCAATATACCCAACATCCCTCCTCAGCACATGTCCAAACCAACGCAATCTCATCTCTCTGGCTTTGTCTCCCAAATGTCCAACCTGAGCTGACCCTCTAATATACTGATTCTTAATCTTGTCCATCCTCATCACACCCAGTGCAAATCTTAACATCTTTAACTCTGCCATGTCCAGCTATGACTCCTGCCATTTTGTCAATGCCACCGTCTCCAACCCATATAACATAGCTGGTCTCATTACCCTCTTGTAGACCTTCCCTTTCACTCTCACTGGTACCTGTCTGTCACAAATCACTCCTGACACTCTTCTCCACCCCCTCCACCCTGCCTGTACTCTCTTCCTCACTCACCATTACTCTGAACTGTTGATCCCAAGTATTTAAACACATCCACCTTCATCATTTCTACTCCTTGCATCCTCACCAGTCCTCTCTCCTTCCTCACATTCACACACATATATTTTGTTTTAGTCCTGCTGACCTTCATTCCTCTCCTTTCTAGAGTATATTTCTACCTCTCCACAGTCTCCTCAACCTGGTCCCTACTCTCACTACAGATCACAATGTCATCTGCAAACATCATGGTCCACTGGGCCTCCTGTCTGATCTCATCTGATAACTTGTCCATCACCATTGCAAATAAGAAAGGGCTCAGAGCTGATTACTTCACATAATATAACTACACACCGATTAGTCACAACAGAAATTAGTTCTGATATAACTGAACTAAGGCATAAAAATAAATAGAAAGTTTTTAATTTTTTTAATCATGGTGTTAAATATTGTCATAAAGATGATACAGATGAACTTTGAAGTAACAAAGAGAGTAGATCTTAATGTGGGGTACTCCTTGTAGATACTTCCCATTACCATCTAATTTCTCTTTTAAGGCATACCTCCCTCGTGTTCAGCTGCTTATATCGTATACTTATGTCCTCTGCAAAGATAAACATTTCAGTATGAA
>NC_056732.1:1477593569-1477638569 GCF_019279795.1 Protopterus annectens
GGAGTGGAGTCCAACAGGGCTTGGTACTGGGCCCTCTTCTGTTTGGCATCTACTTCTCAGAAGTCCAGGCCAACACAGAAGGACTTTGGCTGACCAAATTTGCTGATGACTGCAAGCTAGGAGCCATTATCAACTCCCCAACTGATGCAGACATCCTACAAAAGGGCCTCTCTGAGACCAATGACTGGTCTTGAAATCATGGCCTGAAGCTTAACACAAAAAAAATGCGTTCTCATCCCCTTTGTAAAAAACTCAGTTCCCACGAATTACCACATTGGTGGGAGCCCACTGAACACTGAAGGGGCCATAAGAGATATGGGCACCCAGGACGACAACCACCTCACCTTCGACCACCACATTGCCACTGTGGTCAGAAAGTCCCTCTACATGGCACATCTTATAACCAAAGGTTTTGCATCCAGGAAGAAAGAGGTCATCATCCCTCTCTACTCATCCCTCATTAGACCAATCATCAAATATAACGCCCCATTTAGCATGTACCTGACCAGACACCTACAACAGCTGGACAGGCAACAAAAGTACCTCAAAAAAAGGATCCTAGGCCTTAAACGCATGTCCTACATGGACAGACTCAAGAAAATTCAGCTATTCTCAGTCTCTTATCATCTACTTAGAGGTGATCTCTGCTTGACTTACAAAGCCATGTCTGACCCAGCCCTACTTGAAATGCTACACCTAAAGAAATCCCAGTCCCCCCCACCACGCGCTCCAGAGATCACAACCTCATTACCACAATTAATAGAACATGCTGGAGGGACAGGTTCATCTCCCAAGGACTGCCCATACTCTGGAATAAGCTTCCCATTCATGTCAAGCAGAGCATCTAGCTGGCCATCTTCAAGAGAAATCTTGACGAGTGGATGGGTAATAGAAAGTTTACTCCAGGGATCATTCCAGTTGCCCTATTCAATAGGGGCACTGTGAACCTACATTGGGTAGCACGGTGCCTTGGCAATTTTTTTGCGATAGGCTTGTAAAGGGTCCAGGGCCATTAGCCACGTGCACACCTATAAACCTATGAACCTGTATGATCTGGGTACTTGCAAATAAACCTTTGAGCTAGTAACATACATTTCTTGTATATGCCTTATAGCTACACAGTTGCCTGAAACATTAATGTCTATAGTTAGGATTGGATAAAGTGGGTCTTTAAGACCTAACAAAGAAGAAATCCTTTATTTTTATTGACAGCATCATCTTGACAATACGTATTTACCCAGAGAGTGCAGTTAGAGTTTATCATAGTGAGATAACCTTTTACTAGTTTGGTATGTTGAAACAAGCTTAAGAAACAACAAATCAGTAAACACAGCTTACAGTTTACCTGTACGACATCTATATTTGCCAGTACAATAATATGATTTATTTGTTTATTACAGTTGGAATAACAAGTAAGCTTGTCTTAACATAGCACCTTTACGTCAGTGAAACAGGGAGAAAAACGTTATCAATAAATAATGCATTAAATAATAGTAATCAAAAATGCAATAAACAAACAGTAAACACTAAGCTGCGTATAGATCTTTATCATTGATCTTAAATATAATCATATACTGACTTTTAGTTATTTGTTCACATCACCTGAGCTTTTATCATAGCTGCTTGAGAATAACAGCTTGAGTTGTTACTCATATCCCTTTTCCTCTGGAGACATGCAAGCACAATTCTGTTTCTTAGATGAGTCTATTAGCTGTTCTGGTCCTGCCACCTCCCTGTAAAAGACTGAAACCATTTTTTACTGCCTGTCCATGATCTCGCCTTCTCTGAGGTGCAATGACCTCAGAGTAAGAATAATAAATTAAACAAGGTGTGTGGGCTGCAAGAGGCTTGCACCTTTGCACCAATTTTTTTTATGTTGCATTTGCTTGTATTTTCACAAGCTCAACTACATCTGCTTTGAGTTTGTGTGTACTCAGACTTCTGCAGTACAAGTTTTTGTTGGCAATCATCTTGGTTCTAAGTCTAGTGGAAGAAGTGGAACCTCAAGTACAAGCAGCTGTCCTCTTACTAGTGTAACATCGCAGTCAAGCCCATGGTATTTATAAACAGCAGTAGTGGTGTTCATACATCTACAGCATATACATGCAGAGCACGGGGCAGGGGTTAGCTTGCCAACATGCAAACAGGTCATAATGTTTCCTAAACAGCTCCACAGACAATGCATTTTGAGGACTGCTTAAAAAAGAGTAGAGTTCATTTTTAGCAGCTGTGTAGCAAGAGCAACCCCTAGACTACACTGTCAAAATGTTCCATATTCAAGGAGCATTTAAGCTAAACATACTGTCCTGTGGCACTGAAAAACTCTTTGGCACTGTCATCTTTAATTTGAACTGATGCTTTATCATTCTGAATGGCAAGTGCCACTGAGCAATATTTTTGACTGGATTACTGCAGTCTATATGCTATACCTGGAATGTAAATCACACTTCAGCCTTGAAAATTTTACTTGAGCAAGTCATTCCATAAGAAGTAATGGGTACTTTTTCATTATTGGGGCAACAGGTCTAATGAGCAGGTATCGTCTGCCATACCAAAGCCAAGTAAGTAGTTTTCCCTTTTGTTTTACTTAACAACTTAAGTGCACTGGCACTGCTTTGGCACCCTGCTAATCACTTGCCATAGGAAGACTTTAATCTTTTAGTGAGGTACCTAGCACCCAGATCTGGGCAGACGTGGGTGTGTCCATAATGACTGACATCTAAATATATGCTTGTATTTTTCATTCTCATAAAATATTCAAACAAATCAACCCTTTCCATTTTTATATTTGTCTTAGTGAAAGTTGCAACGTGGATGTATGTTGTTTAAATGCATTAAGATTTGAAATATTTTGTAAATGTGTTAATACTCTTCAGTTGTACCCCAATGTAAAAAAAAAAGGACGCTTGGAAAGAAAGTCTTTCCTCGGTTCCTTAGTGTCCAAACCAGTGAGATGGAAAACAATAAAAAAGATAGCAAGCCAGATGCAGCACCTTTATGCTGTAGAGCTCGCATGAAAACTTTCTGAAATCTGCTGAGAGTGAAAGTACGGTTTAAACCTGTATGAAAAGAAGAAACACAAAAGAAAGCTAAGAACACTGCTACTGTGATCTTTAAAACCACTAAGTCGATGGAGAATTTCTCTGAGATAGAGTTGTCTCTTTCGGCACTGTCAGCACTGATGTATCTATTATTTTATTCACTGTCGGTTGGCTTTTAACAGATTGAGGCCATTGTTATCCACATCTGAGACCTAACCTTCCCTTAACTTTTTGATTAATTGGCTGTGAAATCTACCAAGGATGCAACAAAAAGGCAGCATGATGTTCATAAATATTACAATATAATGTCATTTTATTAAGTTTAATATTCAGGGGTATTTGGAGGTCCTTTCTGACAACAGGCCATTGGCCCGGTGGGGGTGGGACAAACCCAATCAACCAAAGGCATGTAAGAAGGTTGCCCCGATAATGGAAAAGTACCAAGTAATGTATACCAGTGGTGATATTAAGAGGGGCATCTTCAGAAAGTTTGCAACAAATGCCATCAAAGATCTTGTTGGAGATAATACATAGCTACTCTGCCAAGCAACATTTGAGATAAAAGCATGAACTATCTAATAATCCTTGCAGGAATAGTACAGTTCTGTTTGCTCTGTAAAGAACACCTATTTGTCAGTGACCATAAGCTAATCACCCTTAACATCCACATCCCACCCCCACCCCCCAGTAAAGAAACCACCATAAAAAACTTCTCTAAAGCCAACTTCATGCTACTCAAGTCAGAAGTGACAAACTTCATGACACCCATGCAGACGGGAACTGAAAGTTCAACTGCTGAATCCTACACTACGGCACTGTACGAGCACATCCACTCATGCATGAATCATGCCATCCCAAATAGAACCAAAATGCTCTCATCCAAAAAAAGGAAGCCAATCTGGTGGTCCCCTGCCATAAACAAACTTTACAACAAAAGGAAGAAACTTTTGCAGAAAAGAGGAAAATCCCAGGATGCAAAAACTCCTTACTAGCCTCAGTAAGAAACTGAGATGCCTCATAAAATCCTCCAAAGCTAGTTACGAAAATAAAATTGCCAAAGATTCCAAAGACAACCACAAAGCATTCTATAATTATGTCAAGAATCTAAATGGCAATGCTCAGATCTGCTCTGAGCTAAAACAGAATGGCATTAAATATACTGATCCGAAGGATATTGCCAATATCCTGGCAGATCGATTCAGTGCCAACTTCACCCCACTCACCCCTAAATGGCCCATCTCAATACCGGAAGATTGGCAAATTCCAGTAATAACGGCCACACAGGTACAAACGCACTCTCTAAAGCCAAGAATACAGCATCCATGGGACCAGATGACATCCTGGGCTGTGTACTACATGAACTACAATATGAACTGGCACCTCACCTAAGTGTCATGTTTAATCATAGCCTCACCTCAGGTTTCGTGCCCACTGAGTGGCGCAGAGCTATAGTTATCCCAATCCACAAGGGGGGAGCCACCTTGGATCCCGGAAACTACCGTCCCATCAGTCTGACAAGCCTTATCTGCAAGGCCATGGAGCGTATTATCATGGAACTTATAAATAAAGACATTGGCAACCTTCAAACACTGGACCCCACCCAGTTTGGGTTTGTGAAGGGCCGATCTTGTCTCCTGAACCTGATTGACTTCTTTGAATCAGTCTCCAGAGCCGTGGACAAGGGTAAGGTGGTCCACACAGCCTATCTAGACCTTGCCAAGGCCTTTGACACCATCCCCCACTCTGGAATCATAGATAAACTTACTAAGTTGGGCATTAATCCCTATGTCACCCAATGGGTTGCTAAATGGCTTACTGATAGAACCCACACTGTAAAAGTAGCCGACTCCAAATCCAGTTCCAGACAAGTGACAAGTGGAGTACCTCAGGGTTCAGTCCTGGGGCTCTTGTTTGGCATCTACTTCTCTGAAATACAGGTCAACACTAAGGGACTCTGGTTAACAAAGTTTGCAGATGACTGCAAACTGGGAGCCATTATTGAATCCCCAAATGATGTGGATACTCTACAAAAGGGCCTTACAGAAACAGATGCTTGGTGCCAGAGCCATGGGCTCAAGCTCAATGCCAAGAAATGTATTGTTATCCCCTTTGGGGGAAAACATGTATCCATGAATTACCATATAGGTGGCAGTACACTAAACACAGAAAGTGTGATAAGAGACTTAGGGACACAGGTGGACAGTGGTCTCACCTTCAATAACCACATCACCACAACAGTCAGGAAATCCTTCTATGTGGCACACCTCATCACGAAGGGCTTTGCATCCAGAAAAAAGGAGGTCATTGTCCCACTGTACTCATCCCTCATTAGACCCATTATAGAATACAATGCCCCATTTGGTATGTACCTCTCAAGACATCTTCAACAACTGGAAAGGCCTCAGAAATACCTCACTAAAAGAATCACAGGCCTAAAGCAGATGGCCTATGCTGACCGCCTTAAACTCCAGCTATACTCTGTCGCATATCGTCTACTCAGAGGCGATCTCTGCTTAGCATACAAGGCCATGTCAAACCCAGAGCTGTTGGACATGCTACACTTAAAGAAATCCCAATCCCTCAGAGCTACACGCTCCAGGGATCTAAACCTTGTCATCACAATAAACAAAACATGTTGGAGGGATAGGTTCCTGACCCAGAGACTCCCCAGACTCTGGAATAGATTGCCCATACATGTCAAGCAGGGTGCCTCTTTGGACCTCTTCAAGAGGAACCTTGACGATTGGATGGGAGAAAGGAAATTCACCCCAGGGATCACGTCAGTCACCCTGCTAGACAGGGGTCCAGGAAAGTAAATAATGTGGGAAGAAATATTCAGGGAATTGTTATGGCTAGGCTTGTATAGGCCCTAGGGCTGATAGCCTAGTACTAACCTATGAACCTATGAACCTATGAACGTTATTAACAGTAACTGTCATGTGAGAGTTAACAGATAGTTCCTTATAAATAAGAAATCACAGGTATTTAGTTTTTTTAAAGTGGAAATATGCACAGTATCCCTGAACATTTTTATGTATTTACTTGGATGTTTGTTTCTTTTATTTATTTATATTTGTTACTCAGTATAGAGTACTGCACTTTGGGCATGCACTTTTTTCAGTCTCAGCTCAGGATTACTCTCTGATTAAGTGACTTGTTCAGAGTCATACAGAAGAAAAATGAAGGCTGAGAATATCAAACCCTGGACTAAGTGATGTGGCTTGTTAAGAGTTCCTAGTTGTATTCCTTGGTACTACCTCATAGACATATGGGAAAAAAAAATAAGAGACATTGAGCAAACAGATGTTCTTAGAGAAAGACCTAGGCCATACAGCATGACTTTAGATTTGTACAGATTCAGCAACAAAATACTGTCAGACAACCAGGTTTGAAGATGGCTTAAGGCTTCCTGCAGATCAAAGAAGAGCTTTACCTCAGGAAAGTGTCATCTGTTTCATAAATAGTGAAACAGGTAAAGCGTACCTAGCTGATCCAACAGAAATTCCCATCTGAGAAAGATTATATGCTGCTGCAATAGAACCAAACCTGACAAGATGGATGCAGATGGAAAGGTAGATGTGAAACCACATCTAACCTCTGGGTTCAAAATCTTCAGACCTCAATCTATCCATTAAAAAATAATGGCCAACAACTCAAATATATTTCTGATCTTAAGAAACCTGCCTCTACCAATATGATTTTTGTCAATGGAGGTAACGGTATGTATTTCATTGTAACTTCACCAGTATATCTATATCACATTTCAGGAGGCTTTTCCTGTCTTTGTCGGTTATTTATTAATCCATCCGACAGGATACAGTGAAAGTGAAGAAATGCCTGCCAGAAATGAAGAATAAGGTTGCAGAAATGAATAAAATGCACACACACACACACACACACACACGATATATATATATATATATATATATATATATATATATATATATATACATATTTATATTTGTTTCATTTGGAACTACAAAATTATAATTTTCATTTCAAATGTAGTTCAGTTGTACTATTCTGTAAGTCTTTATTTTGAAGGAAGTTTGGCTGAAAGCTGGATGTGTTGGACTCAGCAATTTGATTTACTCCTCAATGCAACTGGATTAGCTGAAAGATCTGTAAAAGTTCAGAGTGCTACACTTGTGTAGGTTTGTTGGAGAAGAAATGTTTAGTTTTCTTGAAGAGAAAAAAGACAAAATAGCAGCACCTGGAGAGAAAACAGTAACTGTTATTATCCCAGAAAGAGTTTACCATTGTTAGAAATGTATTATTTACAACAGCATAAGGCTATAGATGTACATATTACTGAACTGAAGACTAGAGTCAAAGACTGAATCTGGTGAGCTGCACAATTCCCTAATAAGAGGTAAATAATCTGTGGTATAATAAATTAAATAGACCTAAGGGTATGAAGCACTACAAATGTACATAGATCAAGTAAAATTACTAATCCACCATTAAAAGACTAAACTGATAAAAAGAAAGCATATAAGATAACATGTGAGTCAAATAATAAAACAAAATGAGAAATAAAATGAGGATGTGTTGTAAAAGTAAAAGATATAAAAAACCGAATCATGTA
Organism: Protopterus annectens; assembly: GCF_019279795.1. Taxonomy (NCBI): domain Eukaryota; kingdom Metazoa; phylum Chordata; order Ceratodontiformes; family Protopteridae; genus Protopterus; species Protopterus annectens. The sequence continues at coordinate 1,477,601,199 of NC_056732.1, forward strand.
GCAATGTACGGAGATGCAGTTCAGAAAAAAGCTATTCGAGCAGTTGAAATTCAAGCTTGATATTGAGCTGCTATAAGCATTAGACAATGCACTGTCCACCATTTAACCAATGCTACAGAATCATAGCTCTCAACTGTCCAGATTTTCTCAGTGTACAGATTTGTTCTGATATTTTTGCTCGGTTTCTCATAAAATCTGTTTTTCTAGCAAATCATTGAGGATGTAAATTACTAAACAATGACAGATATTTGAGTTTCAGACTTCATATCCCTCAGAAAATACATGCTAATGCAAAACAGAAAATACATTCTAATGCAAAACCTTCTTTTCTATCACCTTTCTAATTTTATAACAGTAAAATTTAAAATGTGTGCCTATTTTTGCCCCACCCTGCATTATTTGTGGCTTTGTCCAGATATCTTGGGCTAAGATGTTGAGAGGTGTGTACAAAATCTGTGCTAGAAAAGGACATTTCTGTAACATGTGTAAAAGTAAAAGCAAGTGCATTCAAAAGAAATTTCATGTCACCAAACAAAAACATGGAAACGTAAATGAAGTATTTACTGGTACTGTGAAAATGAAAATACCTAATGCAGCAAAATCTGAAAATGTTTCTGAGGTATCAGAAGAGGTGAGATAGGAGTGCAAGTTAAACTCTTTAAAAGTTATTTTCAGAATTAATGGACAAAATATGGAATTTAAAGCTTACATAGGTGCAGAGTGTAATACCTCTTCTCAAGTTGTTTTTAAACTGATGGTGCAAGAGGTGTGTCTACATTGTTATTCTATTTTTTGGCACCTGGTTTTCACCATTAGGTCAACAACAACTACTGACATATTAATATAAAAATTTGAACAACAAATTCCTCTTTCTAATAGATGCATTTAACTCACTCACTCCTATAGAGCCATTTTGGTATACTTCTGGTTAACATCCATAGAACATTATGGCATCCAGATCTTTTTTGAATGTGGCTTTTTAACTAAGTGGCTTACCAATTAATAATTTATTTATTTTATTTTATTTTATTTATTTAACATTTGTTGACCAGGAATGTCCGACTAGGTTCCACAGAGCCTGTTTTCAGCGGAGGCCCGGGGAGAAACGCTCCAGATGCATGTCTTTGGAATGTGGGAGGAAACCGGAGTACCCGGAGGAAACCCACGTGAACACAGGGAGAACATACAAACTCCACACAGAAGGTACCCCAGCCGAGAATCGAACCGGAGAACCTCTTGCTGTGAGGCGACAACGTTAACCGCTGCACCACTGTGCATATTAATTTATATTAATATGTCAATAGGTAATATTAGAAAGAGTGGGGATTTATTAATAACATGGCACTAAGATTAGTAATTTCCTGCAGTGTAAAAATTAATCATTGTTTGCCACATACTATAAATATTTTCATATATATGATCATACTTTCATAACTGATAGACCCACATGCTGTTGACGGGTTTGGTGTGAAATGCCATCAAAAGAGACAGGGAAAGTCATTGTCAATGCCCATTTATATCACACTGTACTTGAGATATTGCTAGTTTGTTACTAATTATGAAAATAAGCAATATTTCCATATGTACTTAATATTTCAAAAAACATGTGACGTATAAACTTTTACATGGGATCAAATGAAACTTTTGATATTGTTGAAGACTGTTATTGATATTTCACATTAAAGTGCACATCTTGAGAGATATTCTGTGTTATTTATATTGCTAATTATACAATAAATCATATGTTTTCATATTTCTATTCTTCTTCTTCTTCTTTCGGCTTTTCCCGATTAGGGGTCGCCACAGCAGATCACCTGTCCACTCAAGATTGGCAGTGGAGTTTTACAGTGTCGAGTTGCCAGCCCGGCACCCAACCTTCCACAGAAGGCACACACACACACACACACACACACACACACACACACACACACACACACACACACATGTCTAGGGCCAATTTAGAGTCCCCAATCCACCTACAGCATGTCTTTGGGAGGAAACTGGAGCACCCAGAGGAAACCCACATGATCACAGGGAGGACATGCAGACTCCACACAGAAGGCGCCCCAGCCAAGGATCGAACCAGAGAACTTCTTGCTGTGAGGCGACAATGTTAACCACTGCACCACCGTGGCCACCCAAGTTTTCATATTTCTATAAATATCTATATAAATATGCACTCAGAGACAAATGTATTGCCGCCATGTAAATGTCTGGTTAACCAAAGTGTTCTAATAGTAGATGTCTATGTTGTACATTTTCCAAGATATGACAATTTGTTTGTGAAAGTTCAACAAAAATACAATGCCATGTTTGTGTGAATTAATAATATAGTATTTATGGAAAGACTATGAGTGCACTAGCTACTGTCACCACAAAGAACACTTCTTACTGGCAACATTGTTTTCTGTACAGTTTTAATAGCTTTTATAGTTCACAAAATATTTACAGTTGTTTATCTTATGCTTTTGAAGTTGATTTTTCAGAAAATGCTCTGGAATGCAAGAATGTGTGTAGGCTTCTAGAGTTGTGACATCCACACCACATAAGTGTTAAAGGACAACCGCACCCTCAGACTCAAAAAGCATATTTATTTCATCATGGTTTGGTGTTTCCTACATTTTGATAACACTCTGGAACTATTTAGAACTTTTTAGATATTTTTATATGCAATTTCTGACTCTGACCACATGGGGGCTGGCATTTCAAAATAATTCAGAATGTTTACTCTGCCTCTTAGTATCCCAGAATGCATTGTTTGTCTCCAAAAAATTGCATCAGATCTGCCACGGTTTCCCTTAAGCTGCTGTCACTTCATTGACTTAACAGGCATTCACTGCTGTCTTAAAGTCCCCTACTTTTGGTTAAAATGTTATCCTTTTTCAATGACTACTTCAAACACAAGCAGTGCAAATGCTACAGAACAGAACTGAAAAGTGCATTTTATTGCTTTTGTTTCTTAGAAATGCTAACTTGCTTTCTTTTGTGAAGGCTGAAATCTAGTTCTTCAAGGCATCTCCCCTCCCACTTCACACCTACCTTCCCTAGCTGTCAAAGAGCTAAGGGTAATTTGACCCATTATCTGTATGTAATTGACAGCTCACAGCAGGTGAATGGAGTAATGTACTGTTTTCTTGTCAGCCTTTCCCTCCTTACAGTGGGACACTTTTTTTGTTGCACTCCTCCTGTAAAATTTAGAACCTAGCTACATAGCACTGGGAATAATCACCGTTTTGCAAAGCATCAAACTCCCACTTATTTTTCCTTCCCGTTTGATTAAATAGCTAACAAATGACACACTATAAACATGAAATATTTCACAGACTTGCATGACAGCACCAACATGCTTTTTTAAGACATAATTTAAAAAATTACGGTATTGCATACTTCTTGTAATCTGATGTAGTGTTGTCAATTAATTGTGACAGACATCTGCTTCTTATGTAAAAACATGCAATTAATGTATACACATGGTTATTGCAAATTTATGCTCTTAGTTTTTGCAGCTGTTACTGTGCCTCTGCCTGTACTTTGTCACATATCGGTAGAGCAATGTAAAGCAATATGACAATACAAAAACAAAGTTTACAAAATTTAGAAATTACATCCAGAAATGACACTCACCCACACTCACTCATTCACACTCACTCACTCACTCACTCACTCACTCACTCACCTCACCACACTCACCCACTCACTCCACCACACTCACCCACACTCAACTCACTCACTCACCCACCACACTCACTCACCACTCACCACCCACCACACTCACTCACCACTCACCACTCACCACCCACCACACTCACCACGCACCACACTCACCCACCACACTCACTCACCACTCACCACCCACCACTCTCACCACGCACCACACTCACCCACCACACTCACCACACTCACTCACCACACTCACTCACCACCCACCACACTCACCACACACCACACTCACCCACCACACTCACTCACCACACTCACCACACTCACTCTCACTCACCACTCACTCAGACACCTCACTATTCCACACTCACTCACGCTCACCCAGACTCAACTCACTCATCCACCCACACTCACTCACCCACCCACACTCACTCACCCACCCACCCACACTCACTCACCCACCACACCCACTCACCAACTACACTCACCCACCCACATTCAACTCACTCACCCACCCACACTCACTCACCGCACTCACTCACCACACTCACCCTCACCCACCACACTTCACTCACTCACCCACATTCACTCACCCATACTCACTCACCACCCACCACCCTCACCGCACTCACTCACCCACCCACACTCACCACCCTCACTCATTCACCCACATTCAACTCACCCACCCACACTCACTCACCCACCACACTCACCCACCACACTCACGCACACCAACTCACTCACCCACACTCAACCACTCACCCACACTCAACCGCTCACCCACACTCAACCGCTCACCCACCCATCCACACTCACTCACCCATCCACACTCACCACCCACACCCACTCACTACACTCACTCACTCACCACCCTTACTCACTCACCACCCACCTACACTCACTCACCACCCACCTACACTCACTCACTACACTCACTCACCACCCACCACACTCACCCCACTCACCACACTCACCAACTCACCACACTCACCAACTCACCACACTCACCCACTCGCTCACCCACCACACTCGCTCACCCACCACATGCTCACCCACTCACTCACTCACCACACTCACTCACCCACACTTACCCACACTCACCCACATTCACTCCCCACATTCATCCACCCACACACCACACTCACTCACCCATCCACACACCACACTCACTCACCCACCCTCACTCACCCCCCACACTCACTCAACTCACGCACTCACTCAACTCACACACCACACTCACTCAGCTCACACACCACACTCACTCAACTCACACACTTACCCTTTCACACACATAACCACAAGTTTGTTTGGCAACACCAAGAATGACCCCAGGCCTTTGTCCAAGGAATGCACGAGTAATTATGTACTTTGGCTGTGCAGACATCTGAAACAGAAACACAAGCCTGTACAGATCTTACACATCAAGCTGCTCCATTCAAATTGTACATGAAATGCACCCATTGAACAATTTTCCACCTACAACATTATTAAAGTACTTTAATCCAACACTAGTGAGCCCTACTTTACACAGCCCAGTAAACCTGTCCACAGATTCAGCTTCTACAGCACAGTCCAATAAACTGTCTACTGTACATTAGTGTTAACATAGGAATTTCCAGTTCTTATCAGCATAACCACATACACAATCTTCCACCTCAGACCTTTCATGAAAGATGTTTTATTTTTAAACTTTCACCCTTCCCACTTTAGGGGTCTTACATAAATCCCAGCAAAAAGGAGACCTATAAACTGCAATCACCCTGATCCAAATCTATCCAAACATGGCTGCAAAACTAAAGGTGTTATGGTTTTGAGGGGAGGGTTAAGCAACCATGCCCACACCATCTGGGAACAATCAAATTCTTCCTGTCTTTATAACTACACAGTTCCACAACCACAGGGAAAAAATTACCCAGCAAAGGCACAGCAGTACCTAATGGAATTAAGTGACAATTCAACACTAAATCATAAATCACAAAACAGACTTTATCAATTCAGTATATGAAGAACATACCAGTATAGTGTATTTAAAGTTACAACTAACTACCAGATTGTGCTAGGACAGCTTTAGAGATAAAAGTGGTTTTGTAAAATTTAGCAGATACTGGCAGAGTGCCCTTTATCACACAAATGTGCACACACTTGCCCCTTATCACACAGATGCGCGCACACTTGCCCCTTATCACACAGACACAAAGTTTGTTTGGCAACAGCTAAAATGACCCAAGGGCTTCTTCCTTCTGATAGCAGTCTGTTAACTATAGGTTCATAGGTTGGTACTAGGCTATCGGCCCTAGGGCTTATAGAAGCCTAGCCATAACAATTCCCTGGCTATTACTTCCACACTATTTTCTACCCTGGACCCCTGTCTAGCAAGGTGAGTGACGTGATCCCCGGGGTTAATTTCTTTCTCCCATCCAATCGTCAATGTTCCGTTTGAAGAGGGCCAAAGAGGCGGTCTGCTTGACATGTATGGGCAGTCTATTCCAGAGTCTGGCAGTCTCTGAGTCAGGAACCTATCCTCCAGTATTTGTTTATTGTGATGACAAGGTTTAGATCCCTGAACATGTAGCTCTGAGGGATTGGGATTTCTTTATGTAGCATGTCCCAGAATGGGTACATGTTTTTTCCCAAAGGGGATAACTATACATTTCTTGGCACTGAGCTTGAGCCCATGGCTCTGGCACCAAGCATCTGTTTCTGTAAGACCCTTTTCTAGAGTATCCACAACATTTGGGGATTCAATAATGGCTCCCAGTTTGCAGTCATTCAGAACTTTGTTAGCCAGAATCCCTTTAGTGTTGGCTTGTACTTCAGAGAAGTAGATGCCAAACAAAAGCGTCCCAGGACTGACCCCTGAGTACTCTGACTTGTCAGAAGCTGGATTTGGAGTGGGCTACTTTTACAGCATGGGTTCTGTCAGTAAGCCAGTTGGTAACCCATCGAGTGACATAGGGATTAATGCCCAGCTTAGTAAGCATCTTCACACACACACACACACACACACACACACACACACACACACACACTTGCCCTTGCTTGCATTCACACACAAACACACTTGCCCTTGCTTTATTCATACACACACATACATACACACACACTCCTTGCCCCCTTTTGCTTGTTTTCTGCATTCACACACACACACACACACACACACACACACACACACACACACACACACACACACACACACACTTCTGTTCCCTTTGCTTTGTAGTCACTGGATTACTGCAGTCTATATACTATACCGGAATGTAATCACTTCAGCCAATTTACTTGGCTTAAATTGTTCCACTGCAAGTAATGGGTACTTTTTCATTATTGCAGACATGGGTCTAATGAGCAGGTATAGTCACCTTGCCATACCAGCCAAAAGACGTTTTCCTTTTGTTTTACTTAACAACATTTTAACACTTGCACCTTGCTTTGGCAATCCACCTGCCAATCACTTGCCATAGGAAGACTTTAATCTTTAGTAGAGGTACACTCTGCACCCAGATCTGGGGCAGACGTAAAACTGTCCATAATGACTGACATCTAAATATATGCTTGTATTTTTCATTCTCATAAAATATTCAAACAAATCAACCCTTTCCATTTTTATATTTGTCTTAGTGGAAGTTATAACGTGGATGTATGTTGTTTAAATGCATTAAGATTTGAAATATTTTGTAAATGTGTTAATATTCTTCAGTTGTATCTGGATGTAAAAAAAAGGACGCTGGGAAAGAAAGTCTTTCCTCGGTTCCTTTGTGTCCAAACCAGTGAGGCAGAAAATAATAAAAAAAGATAGCAAGCCAGATGCGGTACCTTTATGCTGTAGAGCTCAGATCAAAACTTTTTGAAATCTGCTGAGAGTGAAAGTGTCTAATGTATTTAAGAGGGTTTAAACATGTATGAAAAGAAGAAACACAAAAGAAAGATAAGAACAGTGCTACTGTGATCTTTAAAACCACTATTTCGATGGAGAATTTCTTTGCGATAGAGTTGTCTCGTTTGGCACTGTCAGCACAAATGTATCATTTTATTCACTGTCGGTTGGCTTTTAACAGATTGAGACCATTTTTATCCACATCCGAGACCTAACCTTCCCTTACGTTTTTGATTAATTTGTAACACACGAAATCTACACAAGGCTGCAACAAAAGCAAAAGAGCATATAATGTAATATTACAATATAAGATAATTTTATTAAGTTTAATATTCAGGGGTATTTGGAGGTCCTTTCTGACAACAGGCCATTGGCCCGGTGTGGGTGGGACAAACCCGATCAACCAAAGGTGTTGCCCCGATAATGGAAAAGTGCACTGGCGTAATATGTATACCAGTGGTGAGATTAAGAGGGGCATCTTTCAGAAAGTTTGTAAATAAAATGCCATCAAAGATCTTGTTATAGGTATAATAAGGTTAGCTACTCTGCCAAGCAACATTTGAGATAAAAGCATGAACTATCTAATAAGCCTTGCAGAAATAGTACAGTGCTGTTTGCTCTGTAAAGAACACCTATTTGTCAACGAACGTTATTGACAGTAACTGTCATGTGAGTTACCAGATAGTTCCTTATCAATAATAATTCACAGGTATTTAGTTTTTTTAAAGTGGAAATATGCCCAGTATCCCTGAACATTTTTATGTATTTGCTTGGATGTTTGTTTCTTTTATTTATTTATATTTGTTACTCAGTATAGAGTACTGCTCTGTGGGCATGCACTTTCTTCAGTCTCAGCTCAGGATTATTCTCTGATTAAGTGACTTGTTCAGAGTCATACAGAAGAAAACTGGAGGCTGAGAATATCAAACCCTGGACTAAGTGATGTGGCTTGTTAAGAGCTCCTAGATGTATTCCTTGGTGCTACCTCATAGACAGATGGGAAAAAATAAGAGACATGGAGCAAACATATGTTCTTAGGGAAAGACCTAGGCCAAACAACATGGCTTTAGATTTGTACATATTCAGCAACAAAATACTGTCAGACAACCAGGTCTGCAGAAGTGCCATAGAGCTTCCATGCAAGATCAAAGAAAGAGCGATTACCTCAGAGAAAGTGTCAGTCTGTTTCCCATAAATAGTGAAACAAATGTTAACATACCTAAAGTTGATCCAACAGAAATTGTCCCATCTGAAGGAAAGATTATATGCTGCATAGGAACCAAACCTGACAAGATGGACACAGATGGAGAAAAGGTGGTCATTAAACCACATCTAACACTCTGGGATCAAAATCTTCAGACCTCAATCTATGTCATCAAAGAATAATGGTCAACTAACAAATACTCTTGATCTGAAGAAACTTGACTTTCACCAGATATGATTTTGTCAATGGAGGTAACGGTATGTATTTCTATTGCAACCTCACCAGTACTATCTATGATATCAGACATTTCAGGAGGCTTTTCCCTGTCTTCAGCTGATTTTATTAATTCCATCTCAAAACAGGATACAAGTGAAAGATGAAGAAATGCCTGCCAGAAATGAAGAATACAAGGTTACGAAATGAATAAAATACACACACACACACACACACACACACACACACACATATATATATATATATATATATATATATATATATTTGTTTCCAATAGTCTTTTCATTTGGAACTACAAAACTATCATTTTCATTTCAAATGTAGTTCAATTGTACCATTCTATAAGTCTTTTATTTTGAAGGAAGTTTGGCTGAAAGCTGGAAGTGTTGGACTCAGCAATTTGATTTACTCCTCACTGCAACTGGATTAGTTGAAAGATTTGGAAAAGTTCAGAGTGCTACACTTGTGCAGGTTTGTTGGAGAAGAAATGCTTAGTTTTCTTGAGGAGAAGAAAGACAAAATAGCAGCACCTGGGGAGAAATCAGTAACTGTTATCAGCCCAGAAAGAGTTTACCACTGTTAGAAATGTATTCTTTACAACAGCATAAGGCTATAGATGTGCATATTACTAAGCTGAAGACTAGAGTCAAAGACTGAATCTGGTGAGCTGCACAATTCCCTAATAAGAGGTAAATAATCCTGGTATAATAAATTAAATACACCTAAGGGTATGAAGCACTACGAATGTACACAGATCTAAAATTACTAATCCACCATTAAAAGACTAAACTGGGTGGTAGGAGGAGAGGGTTGTCTGTGTACATGAAGCAATTGCTGCATTGCCCCAGTATGCCCAGATTCACCAGGTGGACAGGAGAAATCAACAGAAGCTGACCCTTGGACATGCCTGGTTTGGTGCTTTTTTTTTTAAAAGTACAGGAGCTGTTTTCCCTTACCTTAGCAAGGTGCTTTGCAATTATAGGCTGTTTAGTGCATATGATTAACTTCTCCTTATTAATAAGGAAAGTTGAGTGCTTGTATCAGTTTAAGGCTTCCTAGTGCTTTCCAGCAGGTATTAGAGAAAGTGCTAGTCACAGGGATGGTTAAAGGTAAGATGAAAAAAAAAATGGGTTATCCTAAACACTGCAGTGTGCACTAGAGAAGTTAGATGTGAAAGTAGGTAACTTAAGTTTTAATTCGTCTAAAAGTTAAGTTTTAGTGGAGAGTCACTATTTTTAAAACAGCAAGATAGATTGAAAGGGGGTGATCACTTTTGTATTCCGGTACTAAATAATACAGTCGAATGGACAATAAATTTAAATAGTTGAAGTGGAGTGATTTCACAAAATGATAATTTTGTGCTTACTCACACAAGCCAGTGAAACCAGAGAGGAAATGAGATATATGGTCAAATTAACATAAGATGCAGGCAACTTGAAAGACAGTGGTGTTTAAGAACACGACAGTGACAGGGTGGGGAAACATTTCTGCCTGACTCACAAGAGACAGAGCTGTGGTGTCTTTTGAAGTTTTAGTATGCAGTTAAAAGCAGAACACAAGCAAAACACAAGGTAAAAAAAACAAATCACAGCACTCAAAATATAAAAAGGCAATAAACTAACATACATATCATTGCCAAGGTAAAAAGAATAATGCAGTATCTTGCAAAATTTGTACCCAAGATATCTGAGATAACCATGCCTCTAGCAAAGCTGTTAGAGCAGCCTGCAACATGGGACTAGAACTATTATATTATTTCTTTATCACAAGGTATAATTGCAGTGAGTAGAGAAAAACAGGGTTCAAATCCAGTTTACCGATACTGTTTACTAGACTCAGTAGTTTTGAGTCCTGTCCTAGTTAGGATATATTTCTCAGACCTTCAGACCAGCACTTCTGGCCTATGGTTAACTACGTTTGCAGATGACTTTAAATTGGGTGTTGTTATTTGATCTTTAACTAACCCACAGTTTCTCTAACATTCCATAGACCATGTTAATTGGTGCAAGGGCAATGGCATCATATTAAATGTAAAAACAAAATAGCATAGTTCATTTTGGTAAATATAACAGTTTCACTTACCATATAGGAGATGCGCCCATCCAGACACACAGTGTTGTAAGGGATCTGGGTACTCTTGTTGATAATTCCTTATCATTTGGTCATCATGTCTCCACAGTACTTTGGAAAGACTTTTATTTGGCATTTAATTTTTAAAGACATCTCCACTAGATCCAAAGAAGTGTTAATTCCCCTTTACTCATATAATAACAGGCCCATTATTGAATATAAGGCACTTTTTGTCATGTATCTATCAAAACATATCACACAACTTGAGAGACCTCAGAGATTCATAACTAAAAAGATCAGTGGCCTCAAAAATTGTAGTCATCAGGAGAGATTGTCAGCCCTTTTTTGTACTCAGTCTCTTAGAGACCACTCTGTGGAGATCTACATCTAGTCTTTCATGCCATGAGAGATCCAACCCTATTTAATCTCCTGTTCCTTCAGGTAACTAATGGAACATCAAATACTCAGTTAAAGGAACTAAAACATCATCAGCAGAGAAATGTCATGTTGGCAAGATAGATTCAGATCCCAATTCATCCCTCACCTTTGGAACAAACTTCCACTGCATGTCAAGCAGAGTAAAACCCTTGGTGCCTTCAAGGTAAACCTAGATAATTAAATGGGTAGCCTCAAATTCTCACCCAGTCTATCTTGTCTTGCCCCCCTTGAGTCTATAGGGAAATTTTGAATAAGGTTTTTGGCTGGGCTTTAAACGGTCTGCAGACCAATTGCCTAGTACTTACCTATGAACCTAAGAACCTATGAACAGGTAAGGAGTTTTAAAATATTCAAGAAACTGACTACAGATGCTACAGTACTAAAGTACTAGGGCATGAATAAAACAATTGTGCTGCAAATATCAGAAGTCATAATGATGCAGGAGTCTGGATCCTACAAGACAATAGACTGTATGTCAACAGCAATTACTTACATATTTACAAAACAGGTATGTTTAGATAGCCCAGTAGCTATTAACAATGGTGCATGGACATGAAAAATTCCATTAATATGAATATGGTAAAGAGGTTTGGGTAACAACAGACCACAAACCCTTTTAAATATTATGCAAAATGTCGTTGTAGAAGGTACCCCCAAGACTGCAGAGATTGCAATATCTGTGTGAATTGCTAAAATTTGGCCTTTCTTATTCATTTGACAAGATTCATATTTCAACCATTTCTTTTTGCCCCTAGGTCCCCCATTTTTCTCCTTATCTCAAGTAAAGCCATTCTTGAAAGGGGTACTGCACATTTACCCACTTAGAAAAACAGTGACTCCTCCTTGGGGTCTTAACTTCGCACTATAAAAACATACACATTTTAATTTCAAACCAATTTATAAGACTTAAGTGTTACTACTCTGACTTCGACTATAAGAGAACCTAAGTTGTACATTTTTATGGTGTTCAAATTGCCCTACTTTTCATAAGAATGGGGTATCCTTCAGAACAAACCCTTTCTTTCTGCTAAAAGTATCAGAATTCACTATAAATCAGGCTGTTTATATACCTGTCTTCTTTCCTACCCCCTCAAAAAAGAGAGCGAGAATGAAAGAGAGAAAGTCTTGGAAACACTGAATGCTCACAGGCAACTTGGACACTGGATTAACAGAATAAAGGACTTGAGACAATCCATTTGGCTGTTCATTGCCTTTGAAAGTAACAAGGGGCAACCAGTATCAAAGCCGACTAGCAGACTATTTCCAAATGGTTATCCCAATGCTATCCAATTTTGTTCTCATCATGCAAAGACTGTTCTGTGAAGGTCAAGTCCCACTCAGTCAGGGCTAGGACTGCTACTAGACCTTTTAGGAAAGGGGTGAACTTGAAGTACTCTAGAGCTGGCAGCTTGGTTATCCATACACACTTTCACTAAGCATTCCAAAAGACTCCTCCTCCAAACCAAGAGCAGGTTTTGCTAGGACCACATTCTCAAGGGGATCTTGAAATGTGACCCTTCTTCCTCCTCCCTGACTCACTTAGGCTACTGCAATAGTGACCTAAAAATAAACACAGTAAAAGTATTTAAGTAAATTACCATAATGGTTGATGATTGAATAGATCTCTGTTGCAGTATTATCACCCTGCATCCTACCCCACTTTTTGGTTACGTTTTTCTTATTGAGGCGTATTCTTTTATCTGTCTGCCAGGGTGGGGTTCCCCTTATCCCTGCCTTTTCCCTAGAACATAACCTGGTATTTTAGGGCTCTATCCCTTCATCCTGACAGTTAAGAAATCTCTGAATTTTGGTACCTGTATGTCTACTTTTATAACAATATGCAGTTGTGCCTCCTTCGATATGCAGGTTTGAAGAGGCTGCCCCAAAGCGTTGAATACTAACTGGACATGTCCTGTATAGTTTGGGCTACTGCAGCAGTATCTTTTTGAACTTCCACTGTTATAATAAGTGTACATGCACAACTGTACTTCTGAGTCTTCTCTTGACCATTTAACATATTTCTTTGGATGTAAAGTGGGGTGCTTTTAAAGATTTTCTGAGGGGTCATTTGAAAATGTTGCAACATATTGTAAGAAAATGGCAAGTTACAAATTATAACAATAAAATTAAAACTTTTCCAGATTAGCACTGAATTAATTGCTAATTAATGTCAGTATATCTAAACAGCACGAGTGAAGTCAACTTGAGTATGTTTTTTAATAGTATTATAAACACAGACATCTGCCTTGTTTCAAGGTCAAAACTAAGGCAGCTGTGTTGCATTGACCCACATTCCCACTGAATACTTGGCCAAGATCTCCCTTTTAGAGAAACCAACACTTCACATAAGTAGTTTGTTATTTAGATTTTATTTTGTTTATTAATTTCATATTATTAATAAAATCAATTTCAGAGACACCACTACTTCAGATAAGCAGTTGAGTGTCGGAGTGCTCTACAGGGATACTCAGCAAAAAATTATTTTTATAAATTGCTTCCAAACATTTATGCTGACTCAAGGTGAATACTGAACTGATATGTGATTTCCTTAAAACTTAGATTTCAGTGATCAATGGAAATTTTTGATAATTTTCCTGAAGATTGTCTGAAGTGTCATTAAAAGCAAGAAAAGCAATAAAGCACCAATTCTAGGCAGTTATTTGTTTACATTGATGTGTGCTTTTGAATACACTTTTAACTGAATTGTTAAAAAAAATAACTTTTATTCATGTCAGTGACATCTCCAATTCTCTTTACTCGTCAAAAGATGTAGTAATACACAAAGCTAATGTTGGGACTTCAGATGTGGCTTGTATTACATGTCATGGTTGCAGGGAAGCTGGAACTTATCTTGACGCTTACTGGTGGAAAAGCTAATTCTGAGTGTGACACAAGATCTTTGCAGGATGTGCACAGTCTTGCTTGATACGATACAAATGTTGTGAGGCAGCAATGATGAATGCTGTGCCACCATGACATTTTTTGTTGTTATTGTTAGAAAACTCCACTGGAAAGATTTCAATGTACTTATTTTTAGATAAAGTTTTAAGTAAACTTGAAACTTTCATGAACCATGTACAGGCTGCCTATGTCGTATGTCTCTAATGGACAGAGGCAGCCTGTAAATGCTTCATTTCCCAGGCCCCTGCTTGTAAGCACTTAAATTCCCAAGCACGTGTTTACTCTTGCCAAGGGTGCAGAACTTGTCAGTGATTTGGGATGCATGGCTAGGCATAAAAGGCCCCCAGTGGTCATTAGCCTAGTATACACCTATAAACCTATAACAGGTATGGAACACTAACACCATCAGTCCTTCTCCACTTTCCCTAATGTATTGCAGTTAATCCAGTTTAGAGCCACAGCTGATGATGTCTGTATGGAACCCATGACGCACGGCCAAAACAGTACATCACCCACACACAAACTAGAAATGTGACTGGAGTATGTTCAGCCTACTGAAGTTGTGGTTTGGCTATCTAGACACATTTGGGGGGACATTGTAATAAGCATCTGTTACAGCACACCAAATATATTTTGCACTCACTCCTCAAAAAAACATAAACTATATCTGCATTATGATCATTTGCACTGAATATGATCTGTCAGTACAGACATTGTACTATGCTACTGGTCCACATATATATATATATATATATATATATATATATATATATATGGGTCTACCTGACAACACCGACACATCACAACACCGACAACAAAATCACCGACACCACATAACCGACAGTTCACAAACACGAAACCTCACATGCCCGACAACGAAATCACTGACACCACATAACCGACAGTTCACAAACACGAAACCTCACATGCCCAACACACCATAATAACGACAATCAACAAACAAAACAAATCCCCTGTCCAAAAAGCACACACACAACACAAGCACACCAAAATCCTTACAAACCCACACTAAACCTCACATACACAACTATCCACAACCTTAACCCAAACCCTAACCCTAAGGTCCGTCACTATCGCACACTTACCTAACCCACGCCCTAACCCTAACTCACTTAACCCACCCCTAACCCAAAGACTATCACTACCGCACACTTACCTAACCCGCCTAACCCTAACTCACTTAACCCGCCCCTAACCCAAAGACTATCACTACCGCACACTTACCTAACCCGCGCCCTAACCCTAACTCACTTAACCCACCCTTATCCCTACAGACAGTCAATATCGCACACTTACCTTACTCGCACCCTAACGTCATTACTACCGCATACTTACACAGCCTTTTCCCATGTCGGTGTTCTCAGCGCCGGTGTTTTCATCCGTCGGTCTTCTCAGTTGTCGATCTTCTGGCGTCGGTGTTCTCAGTGTCGGCGTTCTGAGCTGTCGACGTTGTCAGGTGGACCCATAGATATATATATATATATATATATATATATATATATATATATATATATACTTACACACACACACACACACACACACACACATATATATATATATCATATATATATATATATATATATATATATATATATATATATATATATATATATATGGGTTGTATCCCATTGATTAATTGTGTGTTTGGTTAACAGCTGTTTAATCAGCCATTTTTGATCAACTAAATAGCTAGTCAACAGGTGCCTGAGACTGAATAATTCCTGGGGTTGGGGAATATGCGCTTACCCAGTGTTTGTGTGATCTTGGAGTTAGTACATATAATTAGCAGGGGGGTTACAGAGAGACTTGCCCCCCTGCAAAAAAATTATATTTTATTTTATTTGTTTTTTTTTTTCTTTTTTTTTTTTGCATGAGCCAAGATTGTTTCTAAGCACATGCTTAGTTGCTTGTTGGCATACACGGTTTGGACGTAAAGACATTGATATTTAGAGTGTTGACGATGGGGTGTATTCAATGTATACAAAAGCATCTCTCTCTCTCTCTCTCTCTATATATATATATATATATATATATATATATATAAAATATATATATATATATATATATATATATATATATATATATATATACTGTATATACATATACACATACATACATACATACACAGACACATACACACACACACACACACACACACACACACACACACACACACACACACATACACACAAGATACTCAAGTTTTGAATAAATACTGAAATGTTTTGAGAGTATAACAAGTTTTGGTAACAATTCTGGTTAGAGTTTGACAGGACATCACTTCAGCATGAGATTTACTGTATTTGAACATACTGCAACCACTAAAGACTATGGGAGACATTCACACCATAGATAACATAGTATTTGAAGCTCATTCTATGAGTCCTGTAGAGAAAATATGCAGTTGTTTTATAGGTATGATAAGGTTATCTAGACCACAGCTTAGCCTGGACCTTAAAACATTTACATTTTTCATAAGTTCATAGTTAATATACTAGATTAACAACCACTAGGGCCTTTATAAGCCTAGCCATGCAATACAACCCAGTTTAATCACTGTGCATCATGGGTGTTTATTACAATGGGATATGTTAGTTAGGAAGTTTCTAGAGTTTATGTGGGGGGAGGTGTTAGTTTGGGCATTACTGTCTGACTCTATCAGAGACACAGGGGCCAGACCCAGGGAGAATTTCCAATTTCCCATCCTTTGGTCAAGGTTACTCTTAAATAGAGTTAGGAATGGACTCTGATTCACATGGATGGGGTGCCTGTTTCAGAGCATGGGGATCCTCTGAGCCACATAGCTGTCTCAACAACATGTCTTAAATTTATATCACAAGCAAAATTTAAATCCTTGGATCTAGTGTTTATGATGTTGTTCATTTTGCGGATGTGCAAAAAAGTCCATCAGAGCTGCATCTGAGAATGCCCTGTATGCCAGGCATAGATTGCCTGTCAGTAACTTGTAAGAGATAGAGCATATGGAGATAGGGCTTTAAGGCACTCTTCTGCAAGATTTCCATACTTAAAGTTTTTTCTAGCATTTTTATCTTTTGTTTGAGGGAGCTTTCCTCCATAATGCTAGATATTTTGATAAAAGAAACTTTGCTTATGAAATAGTCATACAGTTGAGCTTTAAAGGCTACCACTCTTAAACTATTTTTTTAGAAATGAACAAGTTAATTCCAGAAGCATCTCCTGATGATCATTACTGAAATGAACCACTTCAAAACCATTCAACAAAATGTAATTCAGTCACCAAAATAATGCAATCAAATAATTAGGTTGGATAATATACGTTAACAGCAGAGTTGTCATGTCTAAAATTCAGTGTAAAAGCAGTTGAGAGAGGAACAGTCAGTTCTATATTACAACTTGGGTGAATGAGAAAAAAAATAAATAAATGAAAGATTTCAAAATATGAAAAGAAGTCATGATATCCAAGATTGCCTCAATAATGTATACGTTTTATGTGAAGAAAGATGCTCTGTTGGCAATTAAAATTACTTCTTCTGCTTTTTTACTTGGGTAATAGTAATTACCTAGTAACTGTACTAGCCAATAATTCTCAGCATAAGTCCAAGCACTTGGCATTTATCCATTAGGTTAATAGTGTGGCAATTATTCATGATTTCAGCACACGCACATATCATTGTTTCAATGGACTAAATGAAGAACTGTGTGAACAAGAAGAGTCCTCTCCACTCACAATGGTGATTTTTAACTAGATTAAACCTACTAGGTGTAGATGCTTTTTGGTGGGTGAGGGGTAGGGGTGGGTTCAGGAGAACTGCACATTATGTAAGTGAAGACCAACTTGTCAAGTCCAAGATTTTAAAAGGCAGCATGCTGAAAATATTAATAGCGTTAATTTCCAGTGCCATGCTCCCTTACATGAGTATGTGTTCAATAATAAATACACTGGCCCTCATTTAAACCACTCTAGCTGGAAGATGCTGGAAAATTGTAATAAGTCTATAGTTCGTTGAATCACAAGTCTTTGAATCCTAGCAACGATCATAACCAAAAGAGCTGTTTTGACATGAACAGTCTTTTCTGTATGAAGCTACAAATGCAGTGGCCTTGATGTGGATTATTCAGAGATCAAGTACAAGATATTTTGCAGCATTTTCAATCATTCTTAAAAGAGTGTTTTCATATATCTTCAGGATGCAAACATTCTTGTAGCAAACCAACATTCCTAAATAAGTAAAATACTTTTTTAAACTCACGCTGAACCCAGAAGCACTGATAATTGTCCTGCCCCAATCTTTCTGTATTAATTAGGATGTTACAGCTGGATGCAAATACATAAAATAGAAAATTGTTAAATAGTTAATTGGTAAAATGAAAACACAAATCATTCCCGTCATTGCCATAACTGTTAAATTAACATTTTATTAAATCAATGACATAATTGCCAACCTGCTAAATTATCAAATGGTTCCCCATTACAGAACAAGTTTTATTTGAAAAGTTTTATTCCTGCAGTAATTGCTGCAGTGCACAGCTTGGGTTAATTGTATAAGATGTTGTCACCTTATGTCACGTTTTGATCTTTGAAAATCAAATCCTTTGACTGAAATTATGTATAACTTTGTTTCATTTTTATGGTCTAAAACATCTCATTCAAACTGTATTCCATGACAGATTGAAATAAAAATTATTATACTATTTCACAGAGGTACTGTGGTGATGGTGCTGCAGTAGCGTTGTCGCCTCACAGTTAGACATTGCCCATTCAATTCTCAGTTAGAGCGTCTTCTGTGTGGAGACATGCGTGAATGGGCATTCCTTCGTTGAAGGTTGTGCGTTAGGCCTGGCAAGCCAGCACATAAAACTCTACTGCCGATCATTAGCGGACCAGAGTTCCGCTGTGGCGACCCCTAACCGGGAAAAGCCAAAAGACACAAACAATACTATTTCACAGAGGACTGCCTCTTGTTCAGGATGCTATGAAGACTGTGAAGATCCAGAAGCAGCTATCTGAAAGCATAAAAGCACGATGAATCCTCCTCACTCTACAACTAGCTATCCCGAATGAACCCTTCATTGGAAAAACCCTAAAGATCATGAGATTATCCATGTCCTGCCCTCAAGTCCACAGTCCCTCCCCAGAAATGCCTAAATGTGTATCTCAAGAATTAGGGTGTGTGTGTGTGTGTGTGTGTGTGCGTGTGTGTGTGTGTGTGTGTGTGTGTGTGTGTGTGTGTGTGTGTGTGTGTGTGTGTGTGTGTGTGTGTGTGTGTGTGTGCACCTCCAGTGGGAGTCTCCCAAAAATGTGCTGAGCTTTGATTGCTGGAGATAGTGAACCTGATCTTTGTTGTATGAAGGAGGTTCTTTCATTGATCAACTGTCCAGCCTTATTCAAATGTGCTAACCAGTTCCAGCACTGAACATTACCTTACCAAATTCCTTTTCCATAACAGTACCACTATTCAGGCAAATTATGTCTGTAGATACTGTTATTTTTTAACATGACTGATTGCAAAAGGAAAAGGTAGAATTTTATTTCCAAAAAAAAAAAAATAAATAAAAATAAAATATATATATATATATATATATATATATATATATGCACATGCATATATACAGATATGTATATATATATATATATATATATATATATATATATATATATATATATATATATATATATATAATTTATTTATTTATTATTTTACATTTGTTGACTGGGCTAGTCTAACTGGATATATGTCCATTTTTGGTAGAGGCTCGGGGAGATAAGCTCCAAGACACAATCCAATACAAAATATAAGTACAAACAACAAACAACAAAAATCAGATATTATAATAAAAATAGCAATTATCATAGTAAAAAAAATCATCAACAATGGTAACATGTGCAGTACAACCTAGAGGTTGTAACAGGATGCAAACTGAGGTCAAGAGTCAAATACAGTGCAAATTCAATGTATGGAGACATAATACAAGTTAAGTCAGAAATAGAAAAAGGAAGTTAGATGTGTAGTGATGTTGCAATGGATTTACTTAACAAAATGTATATAAAGAGGATAGAAATAATGTGAAAAGGTAGATAAGAAAAATATAATAAGACGGAAGATATAATAGAGGATAGTAAGCACTAGATAGGTAAGTCAAGTTTGTAGAGGTAGAGGACTAGTCTGGTTTGGAACAGGGGGATAGCCAGTATGATTAGAGGTAATGTTTAAGTCTGTTTTTAAAGAGAGATAAAGAGGTGAGTGAGGAGAGGTCATTAAGGAGAAGATTCCAGGATTTACCTACAGTATTAGAGAAGAGAGAATCCCTAGCCCTGTTATTAGGTTTAGAGGTGCATACAAGAAGTTTGTATGATGAGCATAAGGACTTTAAACTTGGAGTATTAGAAGGTTTATAAAGAATGTTGTGGGCAATGGTTAGTTGGTGAAATTTAATCTGTTGTAGTTCTAACCATCCTAGCTGGTTTAAATGTATACAATAGTGGGTTCAAAATGGGTTGTCTGTAGAAAATCGTGCAATGTTATTATAGGACATTTTCAATTTGCTAAGGTTATTCTTGGAGAGATTAGTAAAATTGGGTGAGGCATAAAGGAGTGTAGAGATCAAATGAGTGTGAACGATAGTAGTTTTAGCAGTAGGGGAAAGGAAGAGTTTAATCCTATAGAGAGTGCCAATTTTTTGTTGACAGTCTTTATGGTATTGTTGATGTAGATGTCGAAGTTAAGATTATTGTTGATGGTGACACCTAGTAGTTTGGTGGTAGAGTCTGGAGATATTATAGTACCATTGGTAGATGTCACAGAGAAATGAAGAAGAGAGGACTTTTGAGTAGGAGTGAAGAGGAGGAGTTTGGTTTTCTTTGGGTTTAAAGGAAGGCAATGCTGAGTGAACCATTGTTCAACTATGTTGAATACTTTTTGGGTGAGATAGTGAAGGTCATGGGAGGATGTAGCTGAGCATTATAGTGTGGAGTCGTCAGCATATTGTATGCAAGTGGCTTGTGGGATAGCTAGATGAAGGTCATTAATAAATATAGAGAAGAGAAGAGGTCCTAGTATGGACCCCTGAGGGACACCTAAGGTAATGGGTAGATGGGTGGATAAAGTGTTATGCCAAAGTACTACTTGCTGTTGTTTGTCAAGGTAGGATTGGAACCATTTTATGGAAAGAGGGTCTAATGACAGAGATTTTAGTATGTTTGTGAGAATCTGGTGGTTTACCATGTCAAATGCTTTAGACAGGTCGATAAATAGAGCAGAAGAAAGATTATTCAGGTTTCGGTGCCTGTTAATGTAGTCAGTAAAGGAAAGGAGGGCAGTGGTAGTCCTGTGTGAGGGTCTGAAACCATGTTGACAGTTGGAAAATAAATTGTTTTTGATTAAGTGGTGGAGTAGTTGCTTATGGATACATTTCTCCATAATTTTAGCTAAAGGAGAAAGTAGGGCAATGGGGCGATAGTTTGATAGCTCAGTGGAATGTCCACCTTTATGTAGGGGGATAATATGGGAGACTTTCCATAAGGTAGGGATGTAATCTTCAGTAATAGTTCTGTTGATCAGTATGGAAATAGGATAGGCAATAGCCTTGGATGATAGCTGTAGATATTCAGAAGGCAGTAGGTCTGCAGAAGGAGAGCATGGTTTCAGCTTATTCAAAAGGGTTTGAATAAATGTGGTTGGGGCAGGCTTGAAATGAAAAGGGGGGTAGGGTTGAGGAGTATGAAGGTATGTGAAGGTATTAGGTGATAGTTGACTAGCTAGTGTTTGGATAGCATCTGTAAAGAAGGTATTGAAGGTATTAGCTGTATGGATGGAATTTTTCTGGTCTGTATTTTGAGGGTTTGGTGTAGTGGATTGACCTGGGTGGAGTAACTGCTTAATGCTAACCCAGAATTTCTGTGGGTTGTTGTGATTAGGTTGTTGATATTGTAAGTAGTAGTTTTGTTTATCAGAAAGTATGGCCTTCTTAGTGTCATTTCTTAGCTGTCTAAAGGTTTGTTGGTCAGCAGGGTTTTTTGTCATTCTCCATTTGGCCCAGTATTTATTTCTGAGATTAATTTTGTGTTTGGTTTCATAAGAAAGCCATGGGGCAGACTTGGCCTTAATTCTAATAGATCTGGTTGGAGCATGGTGATTAAGAATGGCAAGGAAGGTAGAATTAAAGAAATTAATGGCTTCATCTAAAGGAAGTTGTTTGAAGGGAACCCAGGTGCATGCTCTTAGTTCCATTTGGAATAGATCAGGTTTAAATTTCTTTTTGGATCTAATATGTCTGATAGAGGTTGGATTGGGGGTGTTGCCTTTATGTCTGATGATGTAGGTAAGTGAGTAGTCACTTATATCATCAGGGAGGGTTCCAGAATCATAGTAGTGAGTATGATTATTTGTGAGAATCCAGTCTAATATGCTTGCTTTTTTGTTAGCTTTATTTATTCTGGTGGGGGAGGTAATGGTTTGAGAGAAACCATATAGGTTTATGTGGGTGGTAGGAAGACTACTGCAGTAGGAATTCCAGTCTAAATTTATATCGCCTAGGATTATGGTTTCCTGAGGCAGGTGTTGGGATAGCCAGCAAAGGATATTTTCCATGGTGGCTATGTTATTTCCAGGGGGCAGATACATACAGATAATATAGATTGATTTAGCATTGTTAAGTTCAAGTTTAGAGATGAGAATCTCAGCATTGGAATTTATATATATAAATTTATGCATAGATGTGTGTGTGTGTGTGTGTGTGTGTGTGTGTGTGTGTGTGTGTGTGTGTGTGTGTGTGTGTGTGTATATATATATATATATATATATATATATATATATATATATATATATATATATATGGATCTGAAGTAGTTAACTTCATTTGATCATCAACCTGTGGGTTTCGGATCCGATATGGATTCGAGACGGCAGCTTTCCAAGCTAAGATCCGAGCTCCAAGCTCCTCTCTACACTGCATCCTCCTTTCAACCCCCAGATCTTATTTGTCACTACTTATCCAAAATGTGATCTCTGAGCTCCAGGCAGATAGAATAGGATTTTTCCAGCTTTAACTGTGCACAGTCAGTTTAGTGTGCATGGATACTGTTTACCTTCCCTTTCTTCCTCCCCTCAGGTTTCCATTCAAATAAAAAAAAAAAAAGTGGTAGTAAAACTTTGCATTTTTTAGTTAGTGTTTCAAGCCTCCCTTCCCACCTTTGCTGTGTGTGTGTGTGTGTGTGTGTGTGTGTGTGTGTGTGTGTGTGTGTGTGTGTGTGTGTGTGTGTGTGTGTTTAGGTAGGGCTTTATTTAGCCTTTTTGTTGTTATGGGGGTCAAGATGTCGGACCCTCAAAAGCCGACTTTTTTCAAATGCAGAGAGTGTGGCCATAAGTTGTCCCCGGCTGATGGCCACACTCTGTGCATCATGTGTTTGGGGGTTCCCCACCTTTCTTCAGGCTGCAAAATTTGTGCAGTCTTTAATCCATGGACCCTGCAGGATCGCAGGGTCAAGTTAATTTTGGCTGGGCTTCTCCCAGCAGAATCTGCTTCTTCTTCATCTACGGCCAAGGCTATGGCTGTATCAGCTTCTGGTCCTCCTCCCCTGTCCAGGACTCACACTCCCATTTCTAAACAGGGCAACAAAGAGGCAGAAAGGAGAAGCATAGGGAGAGAGAAAGAGAAAAAGAAAGAGAGAGAGATGAAGATAGGGGTCGTAAGACACCAGCGGACCCATCAGATCCTTCAGGTCCTCCTGCTAAAGTGGTCACTACCCCAGATAAGATTCCTAAGGTGTCTTCCTCTTGGCTCTGTTCCCCTAGATTTTCTCCGGACCTGGAGGAGGAGGTTCGCCTGCTTCAAGGTTGTCCTCGCATCGTCCCTCTTGGCCAGTGTCAGTGGCATCCTCCAGATCAACAAGAAGCCTCTCGGAGGCTGACATGGATTGGATGATGAGAAGGTTTTTACAGACTCAGTTGCAGATGGGAGTGTTGCTGGCTTCCCTCCCACCAGAGTGGGGAGTTTGGCTCCGATGTTTGCCCCGATAGCTCCTTCTTCGTTCCATCCTCGGGTTTTGGAGTCCCTGGATCCAAGGAGGCCCGGAGTCAGGGGGTCAGTTCCAATGGTTCCTCCAACCTCAATGCCAGCCATGTCCTCGAGTTTGTTGGATCCTATGTTGGAGAGCCGTGATTTGGGCATCGGATCTGGGGGGATGATTGTGTCATCGGCTCCTTTATGGTCAGGACATATCATTCCTCTGGGTCCGTCTGTTTCGGATTTGGCTCTGATCTCTTCATCAGATCCGAGGGGCACAGTTACTCGCCCTGCTAGTTTCAGAGAAGCTAGTTCCCCTTCAGCCTTTGACATTGTGGAGAGGGTTCTCTCAGGAGGATCGAGACCCCTCACTCTTTCCTCAGAGTCCACCCCTGCTCCCTCGCTGCTGAGTGTGTCTTCTGTCATTCAGTCCTCCCAGGGACAGCCTGTGTCTGATATGCCCCAGAGGGTTCCCCTTGAGGAATATGAAGCTGTTTGTGAGCCCACCCCAGAGAGCCCTCCCAAGGAGGTCCCTCGCAAATGCAAGTGCAAGAGGAGACACATGGACACTCCTGAGTCCCTCACAGAAGATACCGACTTGGAGGAAGGGGAAGGCTCCCCCAGATCACCTCTCAAAGATGTCTCATTTGGAGACATAATGGAAATCCTCCATCAGAGGGGAGGTTGGAATGCCCAAAAACCTTCCTCGTATGAGTCAGTATTCCTGGAGGAATTCCACGCAGGCCCATCTACATCTTGGGTGTCCCCCCGGCTGATCCTCTGGTGGACCTCATTACCACCAGAGCTTGGAAGGAGCCGGACCCTGTAGAACCTATACCTAAATGGCCAGACAAGATTTTTAGCCCTCCTACGGACAAGCCTGCATGAAGTAAGGGTTCCCCAGCTGATGCCATGGTGGTGGTGGTGGCCACTAAAAAGGAACTGGTGCAGGAGAGCTCCTCGGTCCATCCTCCAGACAAGGAGTCTAGGGCAATGGATCAACTCAGAAAGCGGACATATGCTTCAGCTACCTTTGCTATAAGGATGCTGAACTACATGGTCCACATGATCAGACTTCAGAGCAACCTTGTGAAAGAGTATGCTGAGTCTCCCCCAGAGTCCATTTCAGCCAAGGATAAATGCTCATTCTCAGCATGTATGGCCATTCTTAAGTCGGTTACTAACACGTCCATGCGTCTACTCTCTCATGCCACTGAGGGAGCTGCTAGGGTGGCTGGGTCTGGCATTTCCACGAGGCATCACACCTGCCTCCGGCTTTGCGATTTTTTGGAACCTTTCAAGGCGTCCTTTGCGAATGCCCCTTTTGATGGTTCGACCATGTTCGGGAAGACCGTCTGAGATACACTAGTCCAGAGTGAGAAAGACGGGTAGACACTGTCGGCCATTGGGATCCACTTCTCTAACCCTCAAAGGTCCTTTTCCAGGAACCAGCAAGGGCAAAAGAAGTTGCGGTTCTGGAAGTCTCAGCATTCCCAGGACACTCCAGATTCCTTTTCTCTTAGAGGCAGAGGGGGACAAGATGGACACCAGCCCAGAGGCAGAGTAGGACCGAAGAATTTCAGGTCACGGGAACCATTTTCAGATAGACCCATGCAGCAGCCCTGAAGGGTTGCCCAACTGCTCCACTCTGAAGGCAGTCGGGGGATGTTTTTTGAAGCACCTAGCTCAATGGGAGTCCATAACGTCAGACCGCTGGGTGCTTCGAATAATATCCAGAGTTTATTCCATTCCCCTTCTGGCCAGTCCCTTACCTCCAAAGCACCTCCCAGACATTCCACCCACTCAAAGGGAGGTGGCAGCTTTGGAAATAGAAAAGCTGCTAAACAAAAGAGCAATCCAGCCAGTCCCTCCAGACCAGTCCAGATCAGGCATCTATTCCAGGTTCTTTTTGGTGCCAAAAAAGATGGGGAACGTGAGGCCGATTCTAGTCCTATCCACATTGAACCTGTGTTGCCAAGGAGAAGTTCTGGATGGTCACCTTACAATCCATCCTGCCGTTCTTGCAGGAGGAAGACTGGCTGTGCTCTGTAGACCTCAAGGATGTGTACTACCACATTATGATGGATAGGCAATCCAGGATGTTTCTCCACTTTTGGCATGGAGCTAATCACTACCAATTCAGGGTCCTACCCTTTGGTCTCACCACAGCTCCCAGGGTGTTTACCAAGGTCATGGCAGTTGTAGCAGCCCACCTGAGGCCTCAGTGCATTCAGGTCTTTCCGTACCTGGACGATTGGCTCTTCACTGTTCCCTCCAGGCATCGACTTGTTCAAGCCAGAAATTCCTTCCTTCAGCTGTCAAATTTACTGGGTATCACAATAAACCTTGCAAAGTCCTCTCTTCAGCCTGTTCAGATTCTGGACTTCATAGGGGCAAGAATAGATTCTCTCCAAGGTATTTTTGACTCTAGACAGACTTCGAAACCTGACCCTTCATGTCTTGGCACTTCTTCAGACTTCTTCACCCCCAGCCAAACTAGTTCTGAGGGCCTTAGGGTCCATGGCACCAGCTTTAAATCTGGTTCCTTGTGCATGTCTGTACATGAGAGTGTTACAGTGGATGTTACAAGTTCAGTGATATCTGTTATACCAGCCCTTAAGTTATCCAATTCCTCTAAGCAAGGTGTTCAAAACTTCCCTCATCTGGTGGCTTCAATCCCAGGATCTTTGAGAAGGATGCCCCTTTATTGTGACCCCATCCCAAGCCACGATGACCACGGATGCTTCTCGTCCAGGGTGGGGGGGGGCATTGCTCGGGCAGGACTGTCCAAGGCACGTGGTATCCAAATGAGATCATTCTGCATATCAGTGTTCTAGAGATGAGGGTGGTCCTTCTAGCGTTGCAGGCCCTTCATACTTCTCTTCCTCTGGGAATGATTGCAATTCAGTCAGACAACATGTCAGTGGTCTGGTATATCAACAAATGGGGGAACCAGATCCTACCTGCTTTGTTGAGAGGCCATGAGAGTGTGGGAATGAGCGATCTCCACCAACTGCTTTCTGATAGCAATGCACATTCTGGGTCAGGCCAACATTTTGGAGGACAAACTGAGCAGGACTATCCTTTTACCCTACAAGTGGTCTCTGAACCCTTGTGTAGCGGAACAGATCTTCCTCAAGTGGGGTCAGCCTTGATGCAATCTCTTCAAATCGCCATCCAATGCAAAGTACAATGAGTTTTTCGCTCTGATTCTCCCTCAGGGGGAAGCCCCCAGAGAAGCTCTTATCCATGCTTGGCCACCTGGTCTTCTTTATGCGTATCCCCCGCTACCTCTGATGACAAAATTCTTGCAGAAAGTTAGTTGGTTGGGGAACAGGATTATCTTCATAGCCCCATTCTGGCCTCATCAAGTTTGGTTCCCTAGCCTACGGTCTCATCTAGCAGCTCTGCCCTGGATATTAGATCCCAGTCCAGATCTCATTTGTCATCCCTCCGGAATTCCTCCCCCAAATCTGGACAGCCTCAAGCTTACTGCTTGGTTGCTCCAGTTCCACTAATTACCAGGACTTCCAGACTCTCTTCTCCTGTTAAGTCCATTCTGCTGGCAGCGCACAAGTCCTCCATCCGAAAGGTGTACTGTAGTAAATGGAAGCGTTTTTCCATTTGGACTTCTCAGAGTGATTTGGATCTGTTTACTGCCCCAATTCCAGCGGTATTAGAATTTCTGTCTCAGATTTTCCAACAGGGTGCCAGATCTTCCACTCTTAAGGTCCAGCTGGTGGTTATATCCCATTTTCATGTAGGAGAAAATTCAGGTTCACTAGCTGCTTCTAGGATTTGTAAGACTTTTATCAAAGGCACCTTTTTGCTGAGACCTCCGATTAAGCACCATTCCCCTCCATGGGGTTTGACCTTGGTTCTTCAGGCCTTAGTTGTGCCTCCATTCGAACCTGCAGCATCAGTTGATTTAAAATTCTTGTCATGGAAGACAGCCTTCCTGGTGGCTATCACCTCAGCTAGGAGAGTGTCTGAACTTCAGGCCTTGTGTATGAAACCCCCATACTTAGTTTTTCATAAGGATAGGGTTTCTCTAAGTACAAATCCTTCTTTCCTCCTTAAAGTCACTTTCGAGTCAAATATCAATCAGTCTATTAATCTACCAGTATTCTTCCCTAATTTTCAAAACAAAGGGGAATACATGCTTCAATTGCTGGATGTCCACAGACAGTTGTGCTTTTATTTACATAGGACTAAACCCTTTTGTAAGTCTGATCAGCTATTTGTTTCCTTTGCCAAGCCCTTTTTGGGGAAACCAGTTTCAAAGGTGACTCTTTCTAGATTGATTTCACTTTGCACTTTGCAGGTGTACAAGGATCATGGATTACCAGAACCAGACAGGGTTCATGCTCATTCTACCCATTCTATGGCTACTTCTGCTGCTTTCTGGTCCAGAGTTTCTCTGGATGACATTTGTTCAGCGGCTACCTGGGCTTTCTCTCACACTTTTATTACTCATTATAAGTTGGACATGGTATCTAGAGGAAGGGCTTCTTTTGGTTCTGCAGTGCTCCGGAATATCCTTCCATGAGGGCCTCCAAAGGTCTTTGGTAGATGAGGACTCTGTCCCACAGGTTGATGATAAAATGAAGTTAACTACTTCAGATAAAGAAGTTATGTACTCACCATAATGTTCCATCTGAGTAGTTAGATTTCATTTGTCATCAGCCTTCCCTCCCTCCTTCCCCCTGACCTTAGTGATTTGCTATAGTCCTTGGACTCAGACTTACTGGGTCTTGTGAGCCAAGTCTGTGTGATCAGGTCAGGTTATGTCTCCTGGGTTGCTGTGTGTCACATTGCGGGTGGCAAACTCGATCTGGGGGTTGGAAGGAGGTTGCAGTGTAGTATGGGTAAGAGGGAGAAGCTTGGAGCTCGGATCTTAGCTTGGAAAGCAGCCGGCTCAGATCCATATCGGATCTGAAACCCACAGGTTGATGACAAATGAAGTCTAACTACTCAGATGGAACGTTATGGTGAGTACATAACTTCTTTTTTACTAACAAAATTATGAAAGCCAAACCATGAATGGTGACATCCCTGAACTGGAACAAAGGAAACCATCAAGCCAACTATGCAGAATGCTTAGAATGTCGATTCATTTGGAAGGCAAGTATCAATATTTGACAATTATAAGACCACTCACCATCTGAAAAAAACCACCATTGTTCAGGTATGCACATTTATACTGTTTTGCAGGGGGGGCAATCCCCCCCGATCCCTCTGTTAATTATATATTCTAACTCCAACATCACACTACACTGAAGAAGAGGGTAGTTTTACCAATCCCAAATGAAGTGCGATCCAGTTCAAAACAGCAACTGTCATAACTGCAAACTCAAGCAACGTGTCATCTTTTCAGAGTCCACAGGATTTTTGTTCGCAGTTTTGTCTATTTGCACCTTTACCCTCAACCTTATGAATGATGGTAAAGTGATTTCATAATTTTGATAGCAAACCTATTCTAACCATATGGGTACACTCTCTTTTGACGAGTAACCCATACATCAGCTTTCGAAACTTTGAGAGTAAAAGGGAGGTAAAGTGAATGTCAACACGTTACCATGCATGTGGCAAGAAAAAAATCTCAGTGCATGCAATTTTTGCCATAAAAATAAAAACAAAATAATTTTTTTTGTAGGAAGCAAGCCTCTCATGCCCCCCTCTGCTAAAATCATATGAACTCCAAGGTAACACAGTGTCAGGAAAGGGCATATTCCACAACCCTAAGAATTATGTGATCTTGCACATCTGTCAACCATTTACTTAGTAGATGTCGAAGAGGTATCTTTTAGACCAAATGCAGTCCACCTATATATGTGTATGTATATATATATATATATATATATATAAACAAACATCTTCTCAATTTTTATAAGATGTTAATGTGCAAAGACAAAGGAAATCTGATGAATTACAGTAAAACCGGGGAAGTAAAAATAAAGTACAACAGTCCTTCCAGAATTCAATTCACATTTACAGAATTCCTTCATACATTTATTTATTTATTTATTTATTTATTTATTTCAGTTTGATTACCGGAGAGGTCCACTGGGCGTTGGAGCCTGTTTTCAGTGGAGGCCCGGGGAGAAAAGCTCCAAAACAAGGAATTATTACAGTTCAAATATTTTGATTACAAGGTAATATCAATGTACATGCAAAGTTTTAGGAACTGTGAAATACAAAAAATAATTTCAATGAACGTGAGTAATACATGTTTTTTTAGCAAAAAATACTTACCGTCACCAGTATTTTCAACAGGCTTTATCAAACAGGTATGGGTAAGTTCTACTAAATTGTCAATAGCTCATTTCCCTTTCCAACTTCAGGAACACTTCAAACCTCAGATTTCATGGACACCTTATATACTGGAGCTTTTTCCACAGACTTAGCTTCCTGGAGAACCCACTACATACTGATCTCTCAAGCAAGTATACAGGAATCTGATTTCTTCCTTAGGCATTGGCCACTATATGGCCCAAGATTCACCTACCCTTCACTGGTTGCCATGGAGTCTTGCCTCATTTTGGTTTTCCTGTTCTAGTCTATAGGTCTCTGTCATGTTACAGTGACCCATAAAGGCAACCTAAATATTCACAACCCTACAATACGAACTGTATTTTTCAGGGTTCATAGGTTCATAGGTTGGTACTAGGCTATCGGCCCTAGGGCTTATACAAGCCTAGACATAACAATTCCCTGGCTATTTCTTCCCACAATATTTACTTCCCTGGACCCCTGTCTAGCAGGGTGGCTGATGTGATCCCCGGGGAGAATTTCCTATCTCCCATCCAATCATCAAGGTTCCTTTTGAAGAGGACCAAACAGGCACTCTGCTTGGCATGTATCGGTAGTCTATTCCAGAGTCTGGGGAGTCTCCGGGTCAGGAACCTAACCCTCTAGCATGTTTTGTTCATTGTGATGACAACGTTTAGATCCTTGGAGCATGTGGCTCTGAGGAACTGGGATCTCTTTAAGTGTAGCGTGTCCAACAGCCCTGGGTTTGACATGGCCTTGTATGCTAAGCAGAGATCGCCTCTGAGTAGACAATATGCGACAGAGTATAGCTAGAGTTTTTTTAGATGGTCAGCATAGGGCATCTGCTTTAGGCCTGTGATTCTTTTAGTGAGGTATTTCTGTGGCCTTTCCAGTTGTTGCAGATGTCATGATTGGTACATACCAAACTGGGCATTGTATTCTATAATGGGTCTAATGAGGGATAAGTACAGTGGGACAATGACCTCTTTTTTCTGGATGAAAAGCCCTTAGTGATGAGGTGTGCCACATAGAAGTATTTCCTGCCTGTTGTGGTGATGTGGTTATTGAAGGTGAGACCACTGACCACCTGTGTCCCTGAGTCTCTTATCACACTTTCAGTGTTTAGTGTACTGCCACCTCTGGGGTAATTCATGGGTACATGTGTTTTCCCAAAGGGGATAACTATACATTTCTTGGCATTGAGCTTGAGCCCATGGCTGTGGCATCAAGCATCTGTTTCTGTAAGGCCCTTGTGTAGAATATCCACATCATTTGAGGATTCAATAATGATTCCCAGTTTGCAGTCATCTTTGCAGAACTTTGTTAGCCAGAGTCCCTTAGTGTTGGCCTGTACTTCAGTGAAGTAGATGCCAAACAAGAGCAGTCCCAGGACTAAACCTTGAGGTACTCCACTTGTCACTTGTCTGGAGCTGGATTTGGAATCGGCTACTTTTACAGTGTGGGTTCTGTCAAGAAGCCAGTTGGCAACCCATTGAGTGACGTAGGGATTAATGCCCAGCTTAGAAGTTTATCTATGATTCCAGAGTGGGAGATGTTGTCAAAGGCCTTAGCAATTTCCAGATAAGATGTGTGGACCACCTTACCCTCGTCCACAGCTCTGGAGACTGATTCAAAAAGTCAATCAGGTTTAGGAAACAAGAACGGCCCTTCACAAACCCAAACTGGGTGGGGTCCAGTGTTTGAAGGTTGCCAATATCTTTGTTTACAAGTTCCATGATAATACGTTCCATGGCCTTGTAGATCAGGCTCATCAGACTGATGGGGTGGTAGTTCCCAGGATCCAAGGTGGATCCCCCCTTGTGGAGTGGGATAACTGTAGCTGTGCGCCACTCAATGGGCACGAAGCCTGAGGTGAGGCTATGATTAAACATGACACTTAGGTGAGGTGCCAGTTCATTTTGTAGTTCATGTAGTACACAGCCCAGGATGTCATCTGGTCCCATGCATGCTGTATTCTTAGCTTTGGAGAGTGTGATTTTTACCTGTGTGGCCATTATTACCAGAATTTGGCAATTTTTCAGTATTGAGAAGGGCCCTTTAGGGTTAACAGTCATTATGCCACACAACATCCCCCCCAGCATAGAACCACCATTTCAAATGAAGTAAAAGCCTTAGACAGCCCATCTGAATGCACGTGTATAAAACCTGGATGATGTTGGATTCAGAAATTGTAGGGTTTGAGGGTAAAAGCCCATCTAGACAACTTTGAGCAGTAGTCATTTTTCTATTATAACCATTTTAAAATGGCTTGATTAGTAACTGATACAAATTTACTGCCTAGCATATTGTATTTTAGAGCATTAATGGTCCATTTTCTGTCAAGGTATTCCTTCTCAATAGCTAAATAATGCCTGTCAACATTACTGAGCTTTCTACTGACATAACAGATGGGATCCATCCATAAAATGAAGTTTTTCTCCCCAGGCCTCCACTGAAAATGAGTTCCTGACCCAGTTAGACTTTCCTGGTCACCAAATGCCAATAAATAAATACAATAAATAAAATGAGATAAGGCAGTGCTTATGCCTACCTCAGCAGTATCTGTATGCACTACAGCTTGTTTGAAAAAGTCTGGCATTGCTAGTACTGGCTATGAACACAGCATGTCTTTAACTTGTCCTGAAGCCTGGTCTATTTCCACTGATAACTTAACCTTCAAGGGCACCTTACCCTTGGTCTAGTCAGCAGAGAAAGGATAAGCAATAGTAGCAAAACTGAGAATACATTTATGATAACATTAGCCAGGCCAAACAAAGTCTTAACCTGTTTTTTAGCGATTGTTTTGGACATTGTTTTTACTGCCTCCGTTTTCTCAGTTTAAGGTTTCACTGTCCCTCAGTTTGTTACATAACCCAAACTGTAGGCTTCTGCCACAGCTTACTTGCACTTAGCAGGATTAGCAGTTAGGCCTCTCTACTGAAATGTTTGGACTTGGATTGCCGTGTCTTGAAAGACTGAAAAAATAGACCAAAAATACAGGAGAAGAGCAAATATCAACATTGCACTTGTCCTTTAAACTCATTTTTATCTTTGCAAGGGGGAATGCTCCCCTGCACCCTCAACATGCTGGACAAGCCCCCAACACCCCTTGAACTTATACATGCCAACTCTAAGATCACCATGCGATGGAGAAAAGGGAATATTCTGAGAAATGGCAATCTTTGACTTAATATATGTAAGTCTGGATTTCCAGTCATTCAGTCTCCACATTTCATGACTCAGCATTTTAAACAGTCACCAGCAGTTACCCCGGATTGATGCATGGAATCTAAGACAGCTTACACTTTAGGGAGATAGCTTTACTAGTCCTCATAAAATATTACCATATCATCCAGGTATGCTGTTGCAAACCTGGCACTGCATCTAAGAAATTTGTTCTGTAACCACAGGGGTGTTGTATGTGCATCATGTAGACCAAGAGTCAAGACTCTGCAATGATATAGTCCATTTCATGTGGAAATGTCATTTTTCCTTGGCTTCTGGAACTAGTGAAACTAGCTAATAGCCTTTAGTAAGGTCTAAAGTGCTCAGAAACCTAGCTTTGCTCAATTTTTTGATAGTCTGTCCACTTGGAGCATGAGATATTAGCCAAATTTATTTATGCACTTTCATTTTTCTAGTCATTACAAAAACTTACAGCTGCATTAGCATTAGGGATCAGTACAGCAGGACTATTGCACGCACTGTGGGATACTTCCAAGGCCCTAAGTTTGTGTATTTTCTGTACCTCTCACTTCCCTGTTTGGTGCTAGGGTTCTGGAATTCAGAACTGCATTAAATTCACTTTATCATCAAGCATTGTTTCTGTGTTGTGCTGGATTCGATTACTTCTGTAAGGCACCTCTGAGAATGTCTTTACTCATTTGTACAAATTCATTTACATTTTGTTTCCAGGACACTGATAATGAATAGGTACCATTCTCTGCAACAAACATTGTTATATGCTCTCTGTTGTATCTCCTGTGTTGTATGCATGTGTTCACTTATTATAGGCAAGTATTATAGCTATTAACCTGTCTTGTAGATCTGTAAAATGTTCTATCACACTAAAGAGGGTGTTTTCCTCTTCTCATGATTTGTTTGCTATAGCTAGTAAACCTCAGGGATGTGTACCATATAGCAGTCTAAATTGTGTGAATCGTTTTGAAGTTTGGGGTACTTCCCTTATGAGAAAAGATAAGATATGGAAGCAAACAGTTTCAGTTTCTCCCATCCAGTTCTAATACCGGTCATAACAGAGAATTTAAAATTCTGTTAAAAGTGCTCATCTAGCCCATCTGTTTTAGGGTGATAAGCAGATGCACTTATCTGTTTTACTTTAAATAAAAAATATGTGTGTGTGTGTGTGTGTGTGTGTGTGTGTGTGTGTGTGTGTGTGTGTGTGTGTGTGTGTGTGTGTGTGTGTGTGTGTGGTGTGTGTGTGTATGTATATATGTATATATATATATATATATATATATATATATATATATACAGAGAGAGAGAGATGAATTAGTCTGGACATATACATTGATCACTAAGAATTTCTTGGGGAATTCCTCCTCAAGAAAAAACAATACTAACTTCTTTGCTATGGGCTTTCTATTAACTCTTCATAGGGGTACTGCTTCAGGAAATTTTTCTGAAAAATCAGTGATTATTACGCCATACTGATGGCCACTCCAGACATAAAATTTGTTACCAAATGCCTTTTTTGTATGTAAAATGAGTTTTCTAAGTGTCGTCCTAAATTTGTCATGAATAGCACAAAATGGAGTATTCATGTATCTGTAAAACAGCACTAAAGTTTATAAAGTCCTAAAATGTTTTCTGTAATTCTATCACTTTCAGCTGAGGAACAGTTTCAAACAACCTTTTTAATTATTAATGTTTTTACTTGGAATACTATTTCCAGTGAATAAAGAAACATTTTGCTTCACGTACAAATAATTAAATGCATTTTATGTAATCATTTTGCCTCTTGCACCCCAGTTCAATCTTGTTTCCATAATCCATCCACTTCTTTGTAACAGCACTGTATCTACTGAAATTTTATGTTAATAAATGAGTTTATTGATGCACTATAAGTGAGCGTTTTTATCTTAATTTAACAGTTAAGATTATTTTGCTTTTATTTGACCTACAGATAAAGTAGATCGAACTGTGGTAGTAGAAGTAAGGATAACAAACCAAAAGTTTGATCCACAAATGAATGATAGCAACAGTGACGTATATATCACGTTTGTGCGTCATTTCGAGCAACAGGTAATCTCTAAAATATGGATCTTAAATGAAAGTTACAACATAGAAATTGGTATCTGCCAAGCTGAAGTGTTCTTAAATATGTTTAATGTGGAGAAAGGCGATTGTAATTTCACATTGTTCTGCATGACAATACTTAATCTGGTGACAGCTATATCTTTATATGTGTAGTTTTAAAAATTCATAGAATGAAGTGAACCCTTCCACATTATACCAATTGACAAAGTAACTCAGTAGCATTTGAAAACAGAGTAACTTGTTTTCAAAACATAAGACATATTTTAGTTCCCTATTTTGAGTAAATCCAACAATTTGCAGCCAACTGCATTGGCATAGAAGGATAAAGCCCTGACCACAGGCCAGGTAACACAGGTTTGATTAGTAGCTCAAGCATCTCCTTGAGGCAGAGCTGGATCAAGGACAAATGGGGCCCTAGGCAGGATAATAGCGCCCCCAGAGCAGCCCCTCCTGTGGCAACCCCCCCCCCCCACACACACACACACACACACACACACACACACACACACACACACACACACACACACACACAGTAGTCCCCTTTCCAGCCATTCCAGTGTTCCACTACTTGGCTATTTCTCCCCAGTTATCATTATTTATTTATTTATTTATTTTACATTTGTTGACCAGGCTAGTCTAACTGGATATATGTCCATTTTTAGTAGAGGCCCGGGGAGAAAAGCTCCAAGCATGAACAGTGACAAAGTTTACAATGTATAACAAAGACATGTATAATAACAGTACAGAGGTAGCATTGGTTAAAAGAAAATTATAGTATTAAAATTATAAACTATAGATATTATATTAAAAGTTAAACTAAATAAAAAAAAACAATTGTACTAAACACAAAAGTGGGTATGAGCAAGATAGAGTAAAGCCCTTATATTATATCCTCTTAAGAGGAAAAAAAGAGGAGTAATTAGATTTGGAGGCCTAGGTTAGGGGAGAGGGGAAAGGGGTATGAGCAGGAGGGGAAAAAGATTTCAGTCTGGGTTAGCACAAGGACAAAGCCACTGAGTTTTAAGATGTTCTTTAATATGTTTTTTGAATAGTGAAGTAGAAGCTAGGGTGGATAGTTCTGGAGGAAGCTGATTCCAGTTTTTACCTGTAGTGTTTGAGAAAAGTGAGTCACCAGCTTTGTTGTTAGATTTAATCGAGGAGACCAGGAGTTTATTAGCAGAACGTAGTGTAGCTAGATTTTTATATGGTGAAATCAGATTAGTGAGGATAGGGGTATTATTGGAGTGGTATAGTATCTTTTGAGTGATAAGTAACTGTTGGCAGAGTATATGGTTCTGCAGTTCTAGCCATCCTAGTTGTTTGAGGTTAAGGCAGTGGTGAGTTTCAAAGGGAGAGCATGTGATGAATCTAGCTATGCTATTATAACAGGTAGAAAGTTTGGAGAGGTTGTTTTTAGATAGGTTAGTATATA